>NW_023592743.1:0-32664 GCF_014839805.1 Manduca sexta | reverse complement strand
TGTTCGTTTCGGTAATGTCAGCAAACGCCTTTTAGTCGTACTTTAAATACCAATCATAGCACGCGTCTCTTACTTGATCAAGCATCTTGACGCAAGTACATAGAAACTGAGTGCGTGGCAGTCTTGAAGCCTTTATTTTAGAACATTATCCTTCTGAAACCTTCTCATAACTCAATCCTTTGTTTAAAAATTTAATCAGTTTTTATAGGCTTTCGATGTTCCACAATATTACCACTCTCTTTGTATTCAATAGCTTTAATCTACGCTTTATTGTTTCAAACATCAGTATGAATGGTTTTAATATTAAATCTCGTTAAAACTGTTTGGTTTTAGAAAGTTTTTATGTCAATGTTATTAAAACACCCGTGCGCATATCGTTTACAGAGTTATGATAAAGATAACCACTTGAACGTGATTAACTGACGGCTTAATGTAGACGCGCAATCTTAGAAGTGAAATTAATATGTATTCCAATTATCACATCCATTCATAATGATTAAAGATATTTAATAAACTGTTGTATTATAATAAAGCGTTTCTGAAATTTCTCTCAAATGTACGCAATATACGCTCACTCAAGCCTTCGTCCGTCGAAGAGACAGTCGCGAATAATATATCTAGATTTTTACAGAATAGCTTTCTCATGATAGGGAGTCAAATTGGACACAATTTCCAACATTAATAAAAATATCAGAGTGAATTGTAACTTTTTGCACCCACTACATGGATTCTGGAACAATACCATTAACTTGCCAAAGATCATCCCTACCAGTATTCCATCTTACGCCCCAGCGTTAATCTAAAATTTAAAACCCTTTCAACCGATGGTTACTAATATAAGTTTTTCTGTCTTGTGTTATAAATTAGTTTTGTAACTAACATCGTGACGCGCTACTCTCGTTGCAGCTAGGGTTGGCACTTGGCAACCGTTTTGGTTCCTAGTTCCTACTGGGCATCTAAAGACAATAGCTACTGAACACAAAAAAATCTGGAGTTAGGGGCTATTGTTTTGTTATGTCAGTTACATTATTGATTTAATAGAGTATTGCTTTTGTTTTCATTAATACCTTGAGATAAAGTTCATTTGATGGTTCGCACTTTTTGAGTTTTTCTTGTTACATTGCAATGATAAGACGAGCAAATAGCTCGCCGGTTTGTAATTATTACAACTGCCCCTCAATAATTTACTAAACCACTCAGCACTATGGATTTTGAAGTACTTCATAGCACTGCCCTGCGTTCGTTATTAAATTTTATGTCTAATAATCTATACAGCAGAACTACAACACTATAACTGCTTGGCGACAGAATTAGACATGGCAGTAGTAGTCTATTTACGTTACTGTCCACCATCCACCATTTCAAGGTTGGCAGCCATTCTTTTTGGCGGGGAAAAAACGCGTTGTCGCTACTACCACTTGGAGAGAGAGTGGAATGGTTATATTGGTTTCACGGGTCTTACGACCCAACACAGGGTTGGCAACCCTACACCTTTAATGGATTGCACTAGATGCACATGAGATGGGGGATTATTTATACTGTAATTTTAATGGGAAAATTACTTATAAGGGATAATTTTTACTTATAAGGCATAATTTACGTTGTTTGCTGGTAATTTTAGCTCAGACGTGTGGTTAAAGTTTGGCAATAAAATTAGACGTGTTGCACACGTGTAGAGTATACATCAATAGGGAATGCGTAATAAATATTGAGTTTTAAGTTATTTTATTTAAAACACTAACCGCCTTATTCATAAACGTTTTTATCTAAGGACGGAAAAGCTGTGATAACAAGCCTGTTTCTCAGTGCCCAACGGCACTGAGAAATAGATATAGGCCGTTGTGATTGGTTATTATTGTTGTATTTCAATATTAGCCAATCACAACGGCCCTACGTCTACTCACTGCGAAGACTGTCATGCCGTCAGCACTGAGAAACAGACTTGTTATCACAGCCTTACTCGGTCGTTAGATAAAAAACGTTTATGAATAAGGGGGTAAGAATCTATATAATATTTTATAAACAGATATTATAGCAGCACATTTTAAAAAATTCGATGGATGCGACTCGATCCTAATATTCTGGATATCTTCAAACACAGTTTACATGCATTTTATTAATAGCAACAATTAATTATATGAAAACTTTACCCTTTTCAGTCCTCATTTAATTCTATACCATATGCCCAATAATTAAAAACACGATCAAGATTAATGTAAATCACTTCACTGCGCAAAAGTACAAAGAACTTTCCAAACAACTTGCCCCGTCGAAGGCTTAATGCGCTAAATTCAATTTCAATTGCCGCCTTTTGGCAACCGTTCCAAGAGTTTAAGTAAGAAATCAGGTTCCTCGCCGCTTTCCACTTACCCGTTATTAACATTTCTTTAACCAAAAACCAAGAGTTTTAAACCAATTGATTTACACCCGATGATGCTGACAAATCGATCGAGATCTCGAATTCTGATTTTAAAACATTCGTGTTCTGGTGTAATTTCGGGATTTGTCGTTCGAATTTTAAATTAGAATGTATCGGTTTACATCTGAATTGTAATGAGCGTGTTTTAGAACGCACCATGTTTGATATTTGTGTTTGGAGCGTTCGAATTCGCGCTTCGGAACGCACGCAAGGTGTCGATCGTAGTTGACAAATGACAGAATCATTAGAGCAAGTCACGTTGTGAATATCATGATAATTTAATAGACTTAACAAAAGAATTATGAATCGATCAATCTATTATCGATTTTATTGGGTACCAAATAACGTACTTAATCGTTCACAATACTGCTACGAATACGTAAACCTGTTTGTATAAAACTTTACCACGGCCTTGACCAATAAAAGGAATGCCATTACATAGCGTACAATTCCCGCTAGTCTATGAAATAAACTATACACAAAACAATCCAATGATCTCACGATGACTGCATACAAAGTGAAGTCATAACTTGCTCTTATAAATAAAAAATATTAGTTTGTTTTGTGGTCAATCTGAAGTCACAGTTCTTAAGATATCCGTATGCTACTTGAAACCAACACGGATATTTATACTAACTTGCGTAGAATAGAACAATCTAGAAATATATCCAAATATCTGTCAAATCTTGTGGCTAATAATGTCCCCCGCCCTCTCCGTGACTAAAACTTAACCACGATAAAATCCAAAAAAAAATTGCAATATAGGGCCTTCTAAACAGTGAGACATCGATATCTCAACATATTGAAACATACAAAACTTTTTGACCCTTAAACGATTGCCTTCAATAAAATGCAATCTAAACTTTTATCATAATGAACGGGACGTCTTGTTCCGAAAGCCCCGAGCTATTCTCTTATCTAATCACAATAAGATAAGTGTATCTCCGATCGATAAAGCAACACAGAAATTGAGTATTAACTGGAATACCTTTTAGTAAATACATGTTAATGTAAATTGTATGGACTACTTGTGAACGGTATATTGTATTCTTAAGATATGTTTGAAGTATATAATATTGTTTAGTACACAAGTTTGGACATATTCCACGAAATATCTCGAGTTTGTTTAGTTTCAGATCAGCTGTATTACCATCTATATTTGTTAATATTTCTGAGTTAAATTCTATATGATTCCGCTTACAATCCGCGTGGTTTCCAAGTACAGATTCGCTAATACTTGATAAAGAAGGACCAATAACCTGATTGACAACTCCGCTGATTTCTCAGTTCATCATAAATTCTCATAATTTATCAGTTATCGCGTTACGTGACTTTTATTACATTATGCATAGCAATACTGCCTGAAATATACAAAATTAAAGCCCATGGATTTTCTTATCTTTAACATGATTTTATGCGTTCTTTACATAATGAAGACATCAGACACCAATTCATGTAGAAAGTAAACATTTAAAAATAGAACTCAACCTTCCGACCTTCTCTGTTCCCTTATTTACATTAAAATGTATATTTAAATCAGACGATTAAAATATATTTTAAGTCTACTCTGAAATATTAATTATCACCGCCACATGCATAACTCAAGTCTATTATACGTTTTTTTAAAAACATAAGAAGACTTAACATCTCATGTCTCAGGGTGGCGAGCGTAGTGAAATACCAAACAATGCTTGGTAATTCAAGGTGTTGGATGGTGTTTCTACTGTTTATGGGCGGTCGTATCGCTTACCATCAGGCGAACGGCAAGCTCGTCTCGTCAAAGCAACAAAAAAAAAACTCCAAAATGACTTAACTATTATAGATCGTAACAACGTCATAATAAAGTCTATTTAATAAACAACCTTTGTAGTTCCCGTGTAAAATACAACGTAAACAGAACCGCATCTGGCGCTGACTAAGTTCTCGTGTTTATTGTGATGTCGGGATAAATCATAACTTGATACCGGCTGAACGTAAACAATTGATCAGAAATCGCATACGTTTCGCGTAAATAAATATGCGATCGGTATAAAACGATACCGCGCAACTTGCAATTGGATGAGAAATGTAAATTGTATATATTCGTGTAAATTGGTTACATATCTCTAAAGAAAACAAGGTTAAATATATTGTGGCAATTATGCAGAAATCATTGTGTGTGATGTTGACTAAAACCGAACTATCATTTCCATTTCTTAACTCCATTTGTGTACTTCTATAATATAACAGCATTTTATTTTACACTTTTGTCTTTATCTTTTCTTTACGACATGAAAAATCAACATATTATTATATGAAAAACGGCTAAAACATTTCGCAAATTACAAAACATAATTTCGAATAAAAGTATCAAAACATATAACTTCCATTAAAACTACAATACAATTAAGTGCTGACATGCAACAAAAAACATACCAAGCATGCATGCAATAACAAACACTATCACAAAGCAGTAAGATCCATTCGCTGTTAAAGACAATGACATAAAACAGAACTTCACGCGTTAAACATGAAGACACACAATTAAACGGCGATGAAATGTATGACAGCTAATTGCACGACCATACACGGCGAGACATTACAGGGACTCCTGATATGGCCACCTTGACTAATCATTTGACGCCATGATAAAATGGTTCAGAATTCTGCAGAACAATGTGCGAACTTTCTTATTTATCAAGAAAATACTGCGAATTCTTTGTATTAAGGTAAATGTAAAATAATTTTATGCGACTTGTTTGGTGTATAATTAAAAATGTTTTAACTTCTATGTAATTCATCAGTTCCTTATTAATTTTAATTATGGCGATAATTCCAGCCCATCCCAACCTTACTGCTTATCTGTTAATATTTTGCGCCATTCGAAATTTATTTTAATATATTTGTGGCCTCCAAATAATTTTAAATTTTCCCCTTTACACGCCAAAAACCGCCAATTTAAAAAAATATAATTTCAATCATTACCATCCTTATTAGTACACAGGCAACTGCAATTGAAAGTCCTACTTGAAAAGTGAAAACCAGTGTCCATAAATCTTGTAAAATACCCAACACGTTTGTCGATTTAGTTGAAGGTTTCACAAATTTAATAGCACAAAATTACGCCACCACTTTGCAGAATGGTCATTATGGTAAAAGCGGGCAAGAGATTTTATAGTAATGTTGGAGATAACAATTTCACGGTCGTGATAATAATCGACCACCATCAAACACTTCGCCTCTCTTTTAATATAAACTCTATGCAAATGTATTCTATCACATACACGATCGTGAGGTTATTTGGAGATAGCTAATGTTAAAAACGAATGTAGTCATATAAATATGACTAGTCAATTTAAATAATGAATAAAATGAACATGAAGAGATAGTTCCATAGATTTATGCTATCTTGATATACAATAATAAATTCAATTTGATTGTATTGCGATAGCAAAAGATGGTTAGAAATCAGTATATTAAGTAGAAGTATAATTTTGCCCAAAACATAGTAGTTTGGCACGACGTCTTATCTGAACTCTAATAAAATTTACATACTTATATCAAACGGCAACGTTACAGCTGAAAGATAACCTATAGGAATGGAAATCAGTTTTCTGTACTGAACAAAAAAATATTACAACAAAACCATCTACACTACCAACAATAAACAAAATAACCATAATAACAAACATCAAAATCAGAACTATCGAATGTAAACACTAAAACGGCACATAGATGTTTAATTAAATCGGCAATGGTAGCAGCGTTGCCAGTAATTTGCCACAAGATGCAGACAGACTTGTTGCCAACGTTGGCATGGTGCCAGGGCGTTAATCGCAGACGCAAGCCACCTGCATCTCAGCCGACCCTCAAACCTCTCATGATATGTAGTATCGGATTGACGCCGGTGAATGTGAGGATGGTGAAGATAGTTCACATGTTCGGTTATAGGTTTTATGTGTAATGGAACGTATGGATTTTAAACTTATGCCACGATAACTTTGGACTAGATAAGTTGAAGTTGCGATCCTGGTAAAGCACTTCTGAAGTTACATTAGATTATTGCTAAATTTAAGCGTATCGTCCGTGCTCTGATATTTCGGAGTTTAGAAATAAAATCGTTGAAGAGCATTCTTAAAGAAGATTTCTTAATTTACATATTATATATTAGGAATGTCCAGTTTACATAAATATTTTAACATCTTTATGGTGAAGTATGGAAAAACGAAACTAAATAATTATAAAATCAAATAATTCTCAAAAAGAAAAAGAAAACCGCATATTCCCATTCAACTTGGCATAAAGAAAGTGTTATAAATCAAGCAGGTGTCTTATCAAAGATCTAGTTTTTGTTTTGTTTTTTCCGCTCTATGATAAGGTCTGTCATCTATCAGAATCAGTTGTCAAACACAACATTAGAGATCAGACACAAATTACCATATTCAACGAAACAAATACTGTTTAACTATTATAATGTAAGATTTAGGGCTGTCCGGAACTATGTTGCTTGCTAATTCCTTTACAATTCTCTCTTAGACTATACCTCTAAATCTCCAGTACTTACCTTGAAACGTATTTCTAATTGTAGTTTCGTTTGACGTTAAACGTTAGACAACGCAGTTAACAAGAGTTACTTTAACTTGGTTAGAGAAGGTGATAAGATCAGTGTTTAACTAAAACTGCGTTGAAGTCTTAACGTGTGAACGAAGAATCTGGGAGGAAGCTTGTAAACTCGTTCATAGGATCTAATATATGTTACAATTGATTCTAATAAAATACTTATTGAACATTATTTCGTCTTATATTCCAGAAAAGATTACAAGATGTGCATGGAGCCTTGAGTTTTATTTTTTGATAATGTTTGCAACTCTCTCAATAGGGTATTTGACTTATTTTCATTTATAACTTTTATAAACTATATACGTCGAATAAATTTTAAAACACAAGGAATCAATGACATGTCTTGAAAAATATACAAGTTACAAGCCATTGAAATTAGGTAGAACAAAAAACAGAAGAGAGGCTAAATACTTGCATGTGACGTTATGGCAAATTATGATGCGTGCGAAAGAAAGAAATGATATTACTATAAATTAGCTCTCAGTTTGACAAAACAATTATTATATTTAATAACTTATACCTGTTAGTCTTCCATATAAATAAATAAAATAAATTATTATTTATAAAATACCGCGTACATAACCCTAGGTCTAAGCGACATAATCACGCATTCCTATCTTCTATTCTAGAAAATAGATCGAGTGGGCCGCCATACATTTACATTTAGTTCCTAAATAGGAACTGACCAATTTGTAGATTCCTTGCGAAGATTACGGGAATGCTTACATTTTTTGCATTCAATTCAACCGTATCACATAAGCAGTAAAGTTTATATTCAATTGTGTGTACAGCAAGTGAAACTTTGCCCCAATTTTAGACAAAGTTGGTTTTACCAGCCGAAATATTCTTGTCTCATTCTCGGTGTATGAAGAAAGTTGTTTCGTAACAGTATTTACAAGATGGTTGTAAGCAGATGGGGTTGATGGGAGCTCATTTCTTTGTTATTGGCACTCAGATCCGTGTTATATAAAAGAACTTTGACAAGTCTTAGACCATTTACAAAGGACCAAACACGTACTTATTACCGCCAACAAAACTGACACTTTCAATGTAACTACATAGAAAGTGCAACACATATCGACGTATGAAAGTGTAATTGTCTTAAACGACATTTTTGGTGACAATAAGTTTTATATGTATTTAAAAGTAGCACTTTTTTCTATGTTTTTTTAGTAGTTAAAATTGCTATGGAGGGAAGTGGACAATTAATATTTCCAACTCCTCTCTATCTTTCTATTTGATTAATTTCGTTGCGGGATATATTAGTTTTCCCTGAGAGTCACCGAGCTTCACTGCTCGGTGTCATAAAATGCGTGCCACTGCTGATCCTGGCTTACAGGAGTTGTAGTGGTGGGTGTGAAGGCGGGAAAGTCTCGTTAAAGTAGTTAAATTTTTCGATAAATATGTCGCCTAAGTCAATTAGCTTTTCAACCGGCGATATACCGTTTAGTGTCGGTATTAACTCACACATAAATAAATCATAATCACTTGATTTACACACACTAATCCCCAATACTACTACACAATATTTATACTTCATAACATGATTATTGCTTCATATAAGAATCTGATCCGTAATGTCCTTAATGATTTAATTAAATCTCAATAATTATTATGTTTACGCGAAAGTTAGACTTCAAATTAACTATTTTTCACTACGGGTCACTTCATATCCCCCCGTGACCAGGCTGCAAATTCTTCGAAACGTCGGGAGCACATTAAAATATAAACCGCGATAAAATACGAAAACTAGTTTAATTTTAACATTAGCTTTAATTTCGGATCACTTTAACTTCTGTTTGTATAAAATTTCGCCTTTGTTATCTCATTAATACTTAATATTTTTCCGAACATCAGTTTTGGGTAATAATTATGTAAAAAGCTTTAAACAATTTTGTGTACAATGTGTACCCGATTATAACATATTTTGTGTGCAATAAATAAAAAAAACAAGTTCCTGTAAACGTCTGCATGAACAACTGATATTATACTTTGGCAATAAGGAAAGATCATATAAGCCGTATCCTTTATATATTGTCTGAGATAGCAGCATATTTCACGACACATGACAAGGAGTGTTGATTCATCAGATCGTCCTATAGCAGGCGATTTTTATCCTTGAGAGCTATGAGTAATATTTTTCCCGAACGACATGATGACTAAGATAGAAGTAAAGCCCATATCTTTCGTCGATTTATATAAACTCTGTGCAATGTAATAACGATATGTGTATGAGATATGTAAATATTGAATAGTAAAGCGACTAAATATAATTTTATAGTTAAATTAAATATACTACCTACAAGGTGGACGGACGACCTGGCTAAGGTCGCCGGAAGGCGCTGGATGCAGGCCGCTTCCAACAGGTCGACGTGGAGAACCTTGGGGGAGGCCTATGTTCAGCAGTGGACTTCCTGTGGCTGAGATGATGATGATGAAATATACTACTGCCTTTTAGCATAGTGTTATTACGATACGACTGCAGTGCTGAAGTCTCGGTTTGCATTCCCGATTCGCCCAAATTGATTTTGGGATTTTCTACGAAGCCGCGAGCGAATGCGATTGTTTATGGTACAGTTTTTTTTATTGCTCTGAATGACGAAACGATCTTGCCGTTCGCTTGATAATGATAAGCAATACGACCGCCCATAAACAGCAGAAACACCATCCAACACCTTGAAACACAATGTATTGTTTGGTGTTCCACTGCTCTCGCCATCCTGAAACTTGAGATGTTAAGTCCCATTATGTCCAGTAGTTACACTGGCTACAATGTATTTCAAATCGGAACACAACAGTGAGTACACACCACTGCTTGGCGGCAGAAATAGACATTGGTACGTATCTAGGCGGACTTTCACATATGAGAGACCTACCTCCAGTAAATAAAAGTTATATTATGCCTCTGTGTATTACAATCAAAGCCATTTTGAAATGAGTTTTTATACTAAGTGCAATCGTTTCGTACTAGATTCTCCTTAGATATCGTTAAGGCCATGTTATACATCACGCGATACATCATATCTTTCTATCAATCTTGTAACTGATCATGAGAAGTTTATTCGCGAACCACTGGACATAGTAATGCCTATTCCTAATATTTGACTTATTTTTCTATTTAATTAGAAGCTTTGTCGCTGTAACGATAATGCCGCTCCTATAGTATAACAATTTTTAAAGTTTCAGGTTACTTAACCTTAAATTAGTTAATTAAAATATCTTAGCGTGATCACTTAAGGGTGAACTTAATATCGCGTTACACTCTCCTATATTGCATGTATTATAATTTATTCTATGTGATTGGTTACGAATAATTGACTTATTAAATGCCTCAGTGGCGTAGTTGTATTATAGCATGACAACAGTGCTGAGGTAGAGAATTCGATCCCCGGTCAGGCAAAATTATATTGGGTTTTCTATTCACTATCAGCCCGGAGTCTTTAATTTGTGTCCTATATACGATAGGCTCGCACTCTGACATCATAGGACGTGCACCGGTTGCTCCTATGCATACCTTCGGGGATAAAAGGCGTATCTTCAAATAACCCATGTTTCGGACACGGAATAACCTTTGGTATGCTGGTGGTAGGATATTTATATTCAACCGTATAACCTTCGTACACAAGATCTAAAACCTCTTTAGCTCATGTTAATATATCACGTTCCGGGATTAGCCTGTGTTTATCCAGTTCAAACAGGCTGGCATAATTGTGTCTAGCGAGGGATAATCATCCCTCATCAGTGGACATTATCTAGACCCAATTTCGCTTACTGTCAAATGCAATGGGGTCTTAGTGCCTCTATAAAGAAGTAAGATTGGAAATATCCTCGAGGAACTGTTCAGCTGTGGGTCTACCATCAGGGACATGACCATGAGAATATTTTTTCATATATCGACGGCTTGGAGGTTGGCGATCCACTACAGTACGTTTCTGCCGACATTTTTACCACACACAAAAATATGAAACCAATTGCCCCAGCAGCATTTCCGGATAAATACGATCTGGCGACCTTCAAGAAAAGAGTGAATTCCTACCTAAAAGACCGGCAACGCTTCTCTATAACCCTGGTATTGCAGATGTTCATGGGCGACGGTGATCACTCACCAAGAAGTGAACCGTATGCTCGTTTGCCCCGTATAAAATAAAAGAAGAAAAAAAGCTAACACTTTATTTGGAAACACTTACCATCACAAATTCATCATTTGTGAATTATCGCTTGCTTTAATGGAGAAGGAAAACATCGTGAGGAAACCTGCATACCTAGAAATTCTCTATAGGAATTTTGAGTGAGTGTGAAGTCTACCAATCCGCACTGGGTCAGCGTGGTGGACTAAGGCCTAATCCCTCTCAGTAGTAGTGGACGCCCGTGCCCAACAATGGAACAGTATATAATACAGGGCTGATATTATATTATTATTATTTACTTACAATCAATGCAATGGGATAATTTTACCCAAAAAAGGCACATTACGCAACCCACAGATCAAATCCAATATCTGGGCATGACAGTCGTGCCGTACAACGCAAGGCAGTCAATAATTACACATGCGGTTACACCTCATCTCCGAGGAACCGAGCGCGGATATAATACATGAGGGTAAAGTTCGATAGTTTCTCGTGGCAAATTACTTCGCAGTTTCTGTATTAATGCCACTGTTTGAGGATAGTGGTCGAATTAGAATATCTAGAAGTAACTATTGGATATAATAATATTGTAAGAAACCAATATCTGTACATTATAGATAACTAGCGACCCGCTCCGGCTTCGCAAGGGTGCAATGCTTATACGAAATACACTACAGAAAAACTGTGAACGTTGTATATAAAAACATAGCGGCCCGCTCTGGCTTCGCACGGGTATAACATAACAAAATAACAGTATTTCTCCACTATTTAATGGATGTTATTATTATACATATAAACCTTCCTCTTGAATCACTCCATCTATTAAAAACCGCATCAAAATCCGTTGCGTAGTTTTAAAGATTTAAGCACACATAGGGACAGAGAAAGCGACTTTGTTTTATACTATGTAGTGAAGAACTAATATGAGGGTTATTAGAGGAACAGAAGCCAAAACTGTAAGATCTTTTGTCTGTATGTTTGTATACGCATCACGCAAAAACTGCTGCATAATTAATTCGTTTTTCACCGAATTATTGTTGAACTAACTTAAAATATATGATCCATTTTATCACGGGAAAATATTAAGCGGGATTTTTCACGAGAGCATGCTATCATACTGCTCCGTCACTACCCAACCCCCGTTTTCAATAAATGATCACAATCGATTTTTCAAACCATCGCCAAAATGAACCAATCAGAACCAAGATTTTTGACATGCTCACAAATTACTCATTATGATTGGTTGATCCCGAGGATCGAAGATTTTAATAGTTAAAAAAAAAGATAGTCGTCTCTTCCCCACTGGCTCTCGTTATTCAGTTCCAAAGGTCCATTCACCGCGTCAATACGACTCTAAACGTGCGCTTTCACAGTTCCCGTGGGAAATATTTGATCTTTAAGGCCGTGTTTGTTGAACTTTGAATCGCAACGGAACGAGCCGTCGCCTCATTTTATATTTAACAGTCATTTGGGCTGAGAAATCTTCGGTCATCCATCTAGAGATTGCTCGGCTTAGAAATTATGCAAGTATGCACGTTTGAGTATCAATCTTTAAGAATAAGGTGTAGTATAGTATATTAGCCATGCAAGAATAGTTAAATGCACGATGGGACGAATTATAGTTATCATTGAGTGGTCTGGTCCTTAGTTGTTTCTTTAAATACTCATCCTACTGATATTATAAATGCAAAAGTTTGTGAGCATGGATGTATCGATGTATAGATGTATGTATTTATATTTCTTCCATTTTACGAAAAACTACTGAACGGATTTGGATGAAACTTTACAGTAATATTAATTATACATCAGAATAACACATAGGCTACAATTTATAATGATTTTGTGTAATTTGGTTATAATATAACGATACATATCAAGTAAGTCGAAAAAATTGCTATCGTGGCGTACCCTGCCTAAACCGTTGGAGTTAGACAAAGATGATGTACCGTAGCATTTTTTCTTAAATAGTTCTAAATAAAAACCTTTTATATGGAAGCCACTATGACTAGTATAGTGAGCCATGAATATAATTAAATCGGATCGTTTTTTTGGCGGGACCTTTATCCCGGCAACCTCCTTCACGCGGGCGAAGCCGCGAGTAAAAGCTAGTAAATTAATTTGCTTTTGCTACTAACACTATGGAATTTAATTCTGAAATAAATTATGATTTTATTTGATATCTATATTCAGTAAGCTTCGTTCCTCATAAAATAAACATTTCTTAACAAAATTCTTATAAGATACAAGACAATCCGTCTTGTAAGAAACGGTTGTAAAAGATAACAGATAATTATCTTTTCATTGAAATTCCGATCTCGTTACGAAAGGGTAAAAATGGATTATAAAAATATTAAATGATCCCTTGCTTGAAACGATGCAAATATTCCACTCTGATAAAAATAAATATCGGAGAACACAAAAGTTGATAAATATCGATAAAGGCAGTTTGTGAAGGGTGAATTTTTTTTATAATAAGAAAAATATTTTGATAGCAAATAATGTCTTATGTTTATATTATGGTATATTGAATGTGGAGCCCCTAGGGTCTTATACAAACGACGTATTGTTCTCGCGCGCCTTCTACGCGTTCTCTACGCCTACATTCAGCGTCTATATTTGTATATAAAAGTACATTGACAGACTGGAGCAAGCTAAACTCTTGTTTTAGTTACAGCTTGAAGACCATTGGGAACAAATAAAAGGAAAAAATTGAGGATACTAGGATAGGTTCTGAATAAATTCGAACCTAATAAAAACACTGGATATCGGAAAGGCAAACACCCCATAGTAAAGCAGCTTCAAGGAAAGCCAGCATCTACCTCAAATGCGTAGTTAAATTAAATAATATGCAGTTTCCAACAGGGAACATGTCTGAAAATTTAAAATGTTTAGGAAATGGAAAAAGCTTATTATTTTCTAAAGCAGTTAAAAAAAATAGATTTATTTTGGGTTGCAGCTTGGATTCAATTAGCAATAAAAAATTACAGAAGTGTTGTTCTTATTTCTATATATGAAATCTTTATGAATTTTGCCCTTTTAGAAATTGCATATTCAAGTAAACTCAGCAATAGTAAATAAACACACCGACACTAGAGCCCCTTGCCAAGGAATGAGGCTCATTTTACAACCGTCCAGTTTAACCTTTTTAACAATCTATGTGTATGATACAATCGTATTTTTCTGTCTGTAGTACATTAAATATTAAAAAGGAACTTAAGAGACTAGAGAAATAGGCTATAGAACTAAAGAAAAACTTTAGAAATTTCGTCTGTTTGTTTATTTGTTTGTTTGTTGGTAAAATCACGCCAAAACTAGAAGAAAAGTAAGTTACAATTAATCGAGAAAAAATAGATTAGTACCAATAAAACATTTTTAGAATAGCTTCAGAAACCCGAAAGATAAGAAAGCAACCTGAATATTAATGACTTGATTAAATAATTTAACCGCTAGATTCACTCGTAATACCCTCAAGAATTCAAAATACGTTATTACTCAATTTCGCGTAACATACCTTCCGGTATAATGGCGTTTTGCGGGATATTCCGGAATTTAATCAACCATAACAACACCTCATACATTAACTCGTACATTACCTGCAATAATGTTTTGAATGTGGACCATTTATGCGAACTCTTACAACCCTCTCTTTTGCTCTTGGTCTCCACACCAAATGCACGTCCATGCATAGGAGCATATTTGCCACGACCCTACGCACACAGTTCAGTATGTATACGTCGTGGTTGTAGATACGCATTGAGGCCTATAAGGGTTCGAGAAAATTTCCCCTCCTCCCTTCCTTCTATCCTAGGTTCCTACTCCTTCTTCTATTTCTTCACTCTATCCCCTTCCTTCTATCTCCCAGGCCTTGAGGCCGGAGATCCGTGGGACGCCAGCGTACCGTCCGCTGGCACCTTCGGTGATAACGGTAGGGCTTACCAACTCTTTATAGGAACTGCCGTGGTTGCTAAGCCGGGGAATCGCCTGTCAACCGTTCGCAGGGTACCCCCGGTGATAACCATGGCAGCTCTCCAAAAAACGGCTTGGCTGTGCCTCTGGTATTGCATAGTCGATGGACGGCGGATGCTACTTACCATCAGGCAGTCCGCTTGCTCCTACTAAGGCATGGGTTCCCTAAGTGTCCTCCGCGCCGCCCTGGTGCGCCGTGGAAAGTAAAAAGGGGCACCGTGAGTCGATCCTCTAATTATTGGACGCCACAAATATTGGCGTTAATATTTGTGGTGTTTTAATTTTTGTTTCGATCAACTTACCTAACTACTCCTATTGTGGGTACCTATTTCTTTCAACTTTCTTCTTTAAATAGTTAGCTAGGACAGGGCGCCGTGAAAAAATACTAAACTTGTAACTGCGCCGCGGGTTACAAAAGATTGGGAACCCCTGTACTAAAGCAATAAAAAAGAATCGTTAAATGAAATGAAATTATTGTAGAATTATTGGGTGTATATTATGCTCACGATTTCCTTCGACGCTAAATCGAGCAATATTTGTCATCGTCGTCATATGTTGTAATCATTTTTTCCTCGACTCCTCGGAGTATCCGTTCACAACAGTTCTCGTATACTACTGCTTGACAGAAATAGATAATAATCGGCCAGCGCTATTACGGGAGGGGAGGGGAGAGCGTTAAGGAGGAGGTTATCAATTCAATGTGTATTTTTTTTTTATTTGTTACCTCAGAACTGGGTCATTTATAAACCGATATGGAAAAATCTTTTTTTGTTCGAAAAAATATACCTTCAGATTGGTCCCATATATTTTTTAATTCGCTTTAGTAATTTGGTTTCGAATTTTTTTTTATCATTAATTCAGTACATCGATGTCACCGGAAAATTCTATTGAATATAATACAAATAGTGACCCCCACTACACATGTCTAATAATTCTAACACATACATTTACTTAGATTACGTCATTCAATCTTATTCAAGGCCTACATTTCATTATCTCTGTATACAAACCAACAAATTTCCTCAAAGTCCCCAGAAACTAAGCGCAAATATTTCCTTCCTCCATTCGATAATCGCCTTTATTCCAAAGGCAAATGCAGGAACTGATTATAAGGAATACTGTATCTTAGAGTTAATTTCATTGGGAAGCTTGTGTGATAAAATAGAAGTTAGTTACGGTTAGCTAAGCCTTATGTGTAGGTGCGCCAGCCGTTCGGAATTATTCGGATAATGATGTTGTGGGGCTTGTAGGTATACAAGGCTTCTGGCATTTACGAGGAATTATAACAAAAATGAGGTGTAAAATATTATCAAATAAAAATGAGCCTTATATCAGCCCCTGTATTATATACTTGCCCACTGCTGAGCACTGGCCTCCTCTACTACTGAGAGGGATTAGGCCTTAGTCCACCACGCTGGCCTAGTGCGGATTGGTAGACACTTCACACACCTTCGAAATTCCTATAGAGAACTTCTCAGATGTGCAGGTTTCCTCACGATGTTTTCCTACACCGTTAAAGCGAACGATAAATTCACAAAGAATACACACATGGTTTTAGAAAAGTCAGAGGTGTGTGCCCTTGGGATTTGAACCTGCGGACATTCGTCTTGGCAGTCCGTTCCACACCCAACTAGGCTATCGCCGCTTTTTTTGGGTAATATTAATGACTTAAACTATACAAGTAGTACAGCTTTAGGCAGCGCAGGTATTTTCCAATAGTACTTTATAAGTTTAAAGAAAAATAACTTTTCTACGGGCATGACAAAGTAATCCCACTGCGCCTGATGAGAGATGATTACCCCTCGACAGTCGACACAATTATGCCGGCCTGTTGGAGCCGGATATACACAGGCTGATCCTGGAACGCGACACACTTACGTGGGCCACTATGGCGGGTTTTAATACCTTGTGTACGGTGGTCGCTATCCGGGCGGATACAAAATATATCCTATCACCAGCAAAGAACTGAAAAACTATTTGTAACTATTGTATTAAAGAACTATTTGTCAAGCAATATTGTAAATATAAACATGTCTAAAACAAAAAACATGTCAATTCTCAAGCTCTCTCAATTATCAAATAATCCTGAGTAGTCAGTTTGCTTTATAAAAAAATTCGATTCTACTTATATGTTAATACGCGGACAATAGTGTGGGTTATATGTTTGTATATATGTTTAGTCTAAGATTAGTTTATATAGTTTCTAGCATGTAATCGTTTTTGTTCCTAAAATAAAATAAAAATAACACTACAATTGATCCATTCACATATTATTCGCTTAATGTCCACCATTTTCTTTATTTATACCCATTCTATTGTAGGAACGGGTTCCTAATGAATCACATTAGCTCATTCAAATGAAAGTGCAACGAATGGAATACATCAACATTAGATTAAACTCAAGTTGACCCTTTCAGTTCGTAATTGAAGACTTGGGCATACGATTTGGCAAATGGTAGAATGTATTTATCGTGAGGTTAATACCTATTAGTTAATAATATACGTTCAAGACACTGTGAGCTCATTATAGTAGATTGGACCGTCAACAGCTAAAATTTAAACAATTTTATATTTGTAAAATGTAGGTAGATTGTAACTTTGATTTTTAGGATGATTAACTATTAACTATTAACTCAGACAGTCCCATAACCATGAAAGCTGCAGTCTTTGAAACGTCGGGAAAAAATTATAATATAAAAATCTGTGATAAAATCCGGGAAAATAGTTTTCGTCGTATTAAATTTTAATGGCCGAAATATCCATGCATATTAATTATTTTTACGTTTTTCTTTCAACTGCGAGAACTAATCACTAACTAGACGTGAATTTAAATTCTTTACTTGTCAATACTTGTTTAGTTACCCAGATTAAAGGTGAAAACAAAATGTATGAAAAATGGACTTTAAGCTATAACCTTAATGTCTAACATCGCGTAAAATATAAGAAATCATTATGCGTAAGTGCAGGGTCATTTTGAAATTGCGTTACTGAAAGAAACGACATTCGTATCTTCTTGCAAATAACACTTCACCGATATATGTGTACTACGTGTTAGATCTGACGTTCCGTACACTCAATGTGTTCAACTCAACTGTACTGTAATCCGTACACCTGACTTCAGTTTTATTTCAACATTGACAGCATGTGGCTATGTACAGAGTGACGCTCATAATATTAAAACTCGAGTCTAAGTGTAAACCTGGATGTGAATAAAAAATATTAGTCAAATAAGTAAAATTATTTGTTGTCGAAGTGAATAAATAGGTTATAACAGTGATGTGTCGGTTGCCATTTTAGTTCAGATTTTGAACAAATAGTTTATATGGACGTTCGTGTGTATAGAATATACGTCAAAAAATTTTACGGGGTATAATTTTTTTATTCGTGAGTTGTTCAAATAAAATGTTCCACCTAACTTCAATGGTTGGTTGACGCAACATTTTTACTGGATGCAGAAATGATTATTTCATCTAATAAATCTAATGGTTCTAAGCCAAAATCCTGTATAGAATGTCCGAAATCGAACAACCCAGATTCTCCAATTCAAATTTTCGGGTACGGCATATAATCTCCACTAATGGTAAATGGAGTCCAATAGAGCATCGATTGACGAGAGGTGATTATCCCTTGCCAGTCGCTACAATTATGCCAGCCTGTTCAAAACTATCATTAACGCTTAATCGAATGCATGAAACAACTTAGCAACTCAAGTTTTTGAGATGAAATCTTCGCCACATTATAAACGTTAGATTACTTAGTGCCAAGAACTGCTTTACTTAACGGCAATGAAACTCGAATTCTAACTAACTTAGTTTAGAGATAAGAACTTGTGTTCAAGCGGTTATAACTTAATATTGATTTATCTAGCAAAGTGACAATTTCGTATCCTTTCTGATATTTACTTATAGTAAACGTTTTAGCCAAACTAATAATAGCTGCTAAACGTTTTATATACCAAGATCCACCTGGAAACCTCTGTTATTCTTTAACGGGCCTCAATATTGTGGTTGTTTTATATACCAAAATCCGTGTAGAAACCTCTGTTATTATTTAACAGGCATCATGATCCTGTAATAAATAAACACAATAGCTAATAGGGCTGATGTTCAAACCATATTAGCTGGTGGTAGAATATTTGTATCCACTCGGATAACGACCACCGTACACAAGATGTAATCCGCCATAGTGGCCCCCGTAAGTGTGTCGCGTTCTGATATCACTTCATGTATATTTATTTCAAAACAGGCCACCATAACTGTATCGAGTGGCGAGGAATAAACTTCTCTCGTCAGTTGTAATTCTATCAGAATTCTCAGTACTTCTCTCAATACTCCACTTACCATCAGGTGCAGTGGAGTCGCTTTGTCGTGAGCACGTCTAAATGAGAAAATATACATTAGATAAATTTGGATCCATTTGGATCTTAGATTTCCGAGCCCCACGCACCATGGTATTTTAATAGTGAACCCCACATCACAGTGACATCATACTTGTGCCTTACTTGTATTTAGTAAACACTCCGCAATGATCAGTTTATGTGCGAATTAATAAAAATCATAAAGACTAGAAAAGCGATAGGTTCTATAAGTATTTTTACAAAAATAAAAACATAGATTAACACCTTTTTGCAAGCGAGGTTTCTTCTTCATCTCATAGAAACATATTTATATTTACATATTTGTGTTTACACATATTTACGTTTTTAAACCTGGTACTTTTATAATTATGTTATACATTTGTTTATTATTACTCTGATTATATGTTTTTCACTTTATTTTATTATGCTGTCTCCTCCCCTATACCACCCTCAAGGTTGACTGGGGAGGGAATGCCCATGGCATTAAATCCGCCTGTAAACCGTGTGTACAAACTGTAAATAAATAAAGAAATTTATCCAGAGGAGCAGGTGACAGTGTTTGAATTCTAAGCATTGTGCGACATACCTTGTATGGTATTCTTGCCATAAAAGTTCCAAAATGAATTCTCTCGTAATGTTAACATTAAAATGATTTACAAGTTACTTCCTATATTTATGAAAAGTTTAATAAACACACTGAGGTTAATTAGCCTTTTGGGAGACATTTACGAATGTGTACTGGAAATAAACAATTTTATTAAAGTACAAATTTAGTTTTAATTTCAGCTGACATAATGCATGTTGTCGAACAATCGGTTTGCTCGTCGGCTTGCCTAACCACTTCGGTGACGTCAGCCCCTATTGGAGGTAACATTTTTAGTTAAACTATTTTACTTTTTTCCCTTACTTAATTCACGCACGTTTGCATTATGATTTTCTTATGTTTCCACGAATGTTAGACATTGAAATGTTTCAGATTTTCTCGCTGTTTTTATATTATTCATGATCACGAGGCGGACAGAGGCGTTGGTAGTCCGAAAAGTCAAAGATACAACATCTACCCGCATTTTTACAATTATACATTAAAAATAAATTATATGTGACGTTCCGATTTACACAGAATGAACTCGCAGTCTTTTGAAATCTGGCAGCGGGTCTTTTGAGTTTCAATTTAATTAAATATAGAATAGGATTCCAAGCTTGTGCAAGCTTCCAACAATGTTCTCCATTGAAGTTCGGATATTTTTAATTTCACTCACATTTTGCAAAACCTACTTCGACACTTAATTTTAAGAATTACACAAAATCTTTTTAAATGCGTTTTATAAAAATAATAAACGGATTCAAATGCACCTCTAACAAAATCTAAAAACACTATCTCCGAGCTAGACGTATATTCATACTAAAACATATCCAATGACTACAAATATTTCGAAACCATACAATCGTTCCACAAAGACAAACTGGAACGTTTGGCTGGAGCTAACAAAAGGCAACAATAGATGCAGAAAATGGTGCTCAAAAAGGATTTAATACAAATCCTCGTATTTTCGAGTACGCTCGACATAACGGGACAAAATGTCGCCATCGATGCCTTTACTATTTGATAGAAACTCGTCGCAAAACTGTATAATCTTTTCTCCTTGCATACTTATTTTATTAAATAGAAATGATTTATTTTATTTCTAATTTAGTCCCACTGTTAAATTACTCATGGTAAAAATTAATACTTTTTATATTTTGTAATTCAATTAGCAAAAGATTTATGATAGGGTGTCGAATGATTTTAAAAATAAATTTATGGAAGGCTCAATGTATGAATCAAATTTAACACTCAAATTGACTCAGTCGTGGGTTAACAGAAAGAAAATTACAATAAATAGAAAGGTCAACCTATAGGTAACTTTCTGTCCAAAATGTTGTCTCTCTTTATTACGGAAAACATGTCTAATAAGACTCTAAATCAAATAAATTGCACGAAAAGTAATTCAACATTTTTTAAGGTAAGTCTTCAATCAATATAAATTACATTGAATCTATTTTTCGAAACATTATACTCAAACAATGGGATAAAATATCAAAAAGTCTCCAAAGAGAAACGAACTCACATCTTAAACTAATAGTAGGGGAGTAGGAAGTTGGCAACAGTCGGTCCTCCTCGGTGCATTGATTATGCATCAGCCACCGTTTGTAGTTCGAGGAAAAAACCCCAATATACTGCGAGGGAGGCGCCAGCCGAACGCTTTATTGAATTTCTAGATTTAAGTGTCTACGGGCCTGTAGTCTAGGTTTTCGGTTGTTCTTATTACAGCTTTTTTTTTGGATCTGCAACTATTGCTGCTTCTTAGACGCAATTTTTTTTTTTAAATCTTTATTTAAGGAGCTTGGTCGTTATATCACGAAGAGCAGAGTAATGCCATGTAGTATTTTATAATTCAAAGTTCATGGTATGGTATTGAATGAATGATTTACAATAACTGTTTAATATTGGTGGTATTTTTTTTTGCTCAATGCATGCTTTGACACCTTAAAATATTGTACATTTAAGTCTATTATTACTGTTATACAGGGTGTCCCAGAAAATAGTGTCAAGCGAAGGTCCAAAGATAGAGTACCCCTTGGGGTATCTGAATCACCCCCATGTATGCTCCGCGATTTTTCATGGTTTTCGTGTTATGAATATTTTTCTGGCGGAATCGCGGAACATACATGGGGGTACCCCAAGGAGTACTCTATCTCTGGACCTACGCTTAACAAAGCTTTCTGGAACACCCTGCATATTATTTTAGCTAGTTATAATGTAACAACTACTGGTTGGTCCTAATTATAAATAAATAAATAACGTGAGACAAAACTGCTCCATAAAACATGTTGGTTTTAAGATTGTTTTAAGCATGTCATGATACGAAGTTTCTAAGTAAGGTTATTATATTACTGCTATGAGGATGGAAGTAAGGCTGCTGGATAATGTTACTTCTGTTTCTGAGCAGTTTTATCGCTCACCATCAAATATGTTCGTCTCATTATAAAGTTGTATAAAAATGTTTCTCGACCCAAAAAAATGTATTCAGTAAACTTCTCGTTCCACATTTCATCTAAGTCCACAAATTCGTTTATATTCAAATTGGCAAAAGTTTTATCATGGCCCGCGATAATTTATGTTCAGACTTAGTAATTTATTACTAAGTATTCATTTGGCTTAGTCACTTCATATTCTAGCGATTCAATTATATAATAGTCTTACTTTTGTCCGCGGTTTTGCTTGCGTATAGGTTATTCTCTAGGACACCAGTGCACCTTAAAATACCCTATCTGATGGTTTTGGTGGTAGGATATAATTTATATCCACCCAGATATCCGGTTGGATATAAAATACGGACACAAGGTGCTAAAACCCGCCGTAGTGGCTCACCTAAGTGTCGCGTTCCAGGATCAGCCTGAATATATCTAGTTCCAACAGGCCGGCGTAATTCTGGCGACTGCCAAGAGGTAATCATCTCTCGTTAGACGAAATTCTATTGCACCCCACAAAAAATTGCATGACGTTGTGTTAATTGATTTTGAACATTATTTCCATGTAAACAATGTCCATATTAGTTTGACAGTAAAAAATTCTCTGCGCTTTGCCATATATGCGCCGGCCCTTATAAAACCTGCCTTCATGTATTTATTCAACGTATCACGAACCAGCCCGTCCATCCGCATTAAACAAATGTTTTCTTCCACACTTAATCCCCACTGTTTACAAAAATGTTTGAACAAAATTCTCTACTCCTACACATGAATTCAGAGATAAAATAAATGAATACATTTTGAAGAAGGGACGGTAGGGCTGCCACGCGCGGTATTTGCATTACCGAAATATGCTACTTTTTAAGGGGTTTGCCGCGGTTTCTCGTTTATTATATCATGTTCCCGGAAAAACGAATTTGCCTATAGGGAGAAATAGGCCAAACTAGATCGTATTAAAGAAAACTAGATTTTTCCGTATTAGAAAAAAGTGTCTAATATTTTTCTATACCCAAGATAGTCGTTGCCGTGTGCTCTTAAATAGATGTTTGATGATGGTAGTATATTTATATTAGCTAGGATAGTACTCAAAACCCTCCATAATGACCCACGTAAATGGTTTTTTTTTCGCTGGTTAAAAATTCATTATACCACCACTTAGGGATTAGTGGAACGGTTATGTTTCACCGGTCTTACAGCTCAATGTCGTAACGCGAGAGTATAGCATCGTCCGAGCGAGCATTGGACAGAGTCCCTAACCTTGTGCCCTACAACAGCATACCAACCAAACCCTGCAATACATCCAGTGTCAAACAGACCTGCATAATTGTATCACCTGGCGACCTGGACCCTACTTCACTTACCACCAGGTTTAGTAGGGTCACTTTGACTCTATATAAAAATATCCGTGCCTGCAAGAAATCTATAGTAACTTCCACTTCTGATACAAGATAGATATTATAAACATCGAAAAACCGAAAACCGCACAAACTCTTTTTGAATTGCCCGCATTATAAAGATATTCATCCTTCCTAATTCGTTCATATAAGTTTGTCAACCCTCACTGACTCGATTAGTTAATATTTGCATAATCTTCACAGTTACCTTAAACTAAGTGCTATGGGCACAATTTACATACTTCAATTAGTGTGACACCGTTTCAAAAATAGTTCATACAAATGAATTAAATCTTGCTGTTGGTTTTGCCAATGTAAAAGAGTTTTTTCGGAATAAAATTCCTGCTATATAAGTATATAACGGAACTAAAAGTAGCCTATATCCTTCCCTGAATCCCAATCTATCTCCATGGCAAATTACATCGTAATCAGTTCAGCAGTTTTTGAGTTTATAACGTTTAGACAGAGAGACGCGGCGGGGGACTTTTGTTTTATAATATTTTGTATAGATGACGAAATGCATTCTATTGGATGATACAGATATTTTAAAACTATAAAACCATGACATGAGTTACGCAGATATTAAAACTATAGAAGTCACATAATGAACAACATAGCCCTTAAAAGCGACGTATTTTCTAGTTTAAATGCATTATCTATCTATCTCGCTCTCTCTATTATCTATATATCGTAAAACAAAGTCTCCAAAAGCCGTCTATCTGTGTGTGATCGATTTTCTCAAAATCTACTAAACGTTTTGTACGGTTTTACCAACAGATAGTGCAACTTTGGAGGAAGGTTTAAATGAATCGCACTTTACGGTTGTACTAAAAAAGATTGAAATATAAAGATTACTGTTGAAGTAATCGCGTGATTGTAAAAATGTCGAGGGTCCGGATTTACTCAAAACTTTATAACACACTGATTTGGACACGGGCGAAGCCGCTGGCACAGTTATTAGCCTGCTATATTAACAAAGTCTACAATACTTTATAACTGGAAGAAAAACAGGAAATAATTAAGTTTAGAATTAATAAATAATAGTAGACATTGAATTTTGATTCATAATATTATGTTTCAATTTGCTTTATAAACCGCGTCCACATTTGCTGCAACCACATTTCGAAATATGAATTGAAATATTTAAATGGAACACGAAAATGTGGAATCCCTTATTGTCTTACTAGTTTATGTTGTATGTTTTATAACAAACTAGTACATAAGCCATGTAATCGTATTTTCAATCAAGAATTAATTTAGTTGTTTAATTACTCTGTATGGCGACCCTGCCAGGGTTCGAACCTGGAATCTTCTGAACCGTATAAGGTGTTGTTCGTGGCTTCACCCGAGTGAAAACCTTTCCCACTACAACAGTCAGTTTGTGGGACACAAAAAATGCTTTATTCATCGCTTAGGCGAAAATAGTTGAATATGTCAAGGAACATGAAAATTTATTATTACTCCAATTAAATCGCTTATATAACTACAATAATTTTACATTGGACATAAAATAGATGAAAGAGTACAGAGTAAACAAAGATATCAGCTTAGGCTAGCAGGAAAGAAGTAATATATAATAACGTGACTACACTACCTATGTAAAATAATAACGTGACTACAACTACACTTCCTATGTAGATATTTAGTCGTAATGCTGAGCTAGAAAAGCATAAAAAAATTCAATCCACAGCAAATGCATAACAAAATCACAGTCCTGACAACCCTAGTTGCATGTAACACACATTCTACCGCAGCAAGAAAACTTAACATTTTCTTGTTTACAAAAGCTGTCCACTCGGAACTCGTTTGAGAATATAGCTCGACAAGCCTGTTATTGCAAATTTTAAACGACGGTTAAATTTGTTTTGGATCTATTTTAATTTCAAACGGTGAAGATATAGGTTATCACTGCATAGTATAAAACAAAGTCGCTTTCTCTGTCCCTATGTATGCTTAAATCTTTAAAACTACGCAACGGATTCTGATGCGTTTTTTTTTTTAATAGATAGAGTGATTCAAGAGGAAGGTTTATATGTATAACATCCATTAAATAGTGGAGAAATATTGCACCCGTGCGAAGCCGGGGCGGGTCACTAGTAATTTATATATTACGGAGTGATATCTTTGATATTTTGCTGGCGGTAGGATATATTTTATATCAACCCGGATAGCGACCACTGTAACAAAAGGTATTAAAACTCGCCATAGTGGCCCGCGGAAGTGTCGCGTTCCGGGATCAGCCTGTGTATATTGGATTCCAACAGGCCGGCATAATTGTATCGACTGCCGAGGGGTAATCATCTCTCGTCAGTTGACTTATTGTACCCCACTTCCCTCACCATTAGGTACAGTGACTTAAAATATACTAGACATGTAGTAAAAAAATATAATTTATTTACCTACTTCATCGATACATACAAATCCTCTTACGAAAATATACTTCATCTCTTACGTCCTCACGTAGAAAAACAGATAACCTAGGTCTCAAAATTCCAATATACAAAGGATTGCTTGATACATTTTCGACACAAGAAAAATATATTCATATGTAGAAGATATGCCATAAATATTCAATAACAAGGAAAAATACAAACAGAAAAGAAATATTCCGTTTCGATATTTTCTTCTATAACTTATACCTAGTCTTGCCATAAATATTGTAATAAAGAAAAAAGAAAATTGTTAACTGCAAATAACATTTATTACTTTTACAGTGTGTCAGTTTAATACATAAATATAAAACAATTAAAAATATAAAAAGCTTATTCGAAGTGGTCTCCATTGGCTGCAATACAGTCCTTTAAACGATGAGGCCAGTTATCAATAGAAGCACGCACTCTTTCCATGGGAAAATTCTTCACTGCCAATCGTATAGATTGTTTTAGGGACTCAAATTATCATGGCGTTTAGAGCAAGCTGTACTCTCTAAAACTGACCACAAATCATAATCCAGCGGATTAAGATCGGGACTAGACGACGGCCAGTCTTCAGCTCTGATGAAGTCCGAAACGTTCGATTCCAACCAAGACTGCGTGGACCGAGCTTTATGACCCGGCGCCGAGTCTTGCTGGAAGGACCATACTTGGTTATTGAACATGGTGATGTTAAGGGGCTTAACTACCTTCTCAAGAATGGTATCTTGATACACTTGTGCCGATGTTTTGATACCTTTTCACAAAAATATGGCTCAGTCACTCCTTCATAGCTAACACCCCACCAAACCATCACTGAAGTCGGATAATGTCCACGTTGCACTCTGTCGACTAATTGGGAAGCTTCCTTAGAGCTTTGAGCATAAATACGGTCATTTTGTTTGTTAAAATGTTGCTCAATTGTAAAAATTTTCTCATCCGTAAACAAAATTTTTCTGTGACCTCCCTTTGCGTACCGCTTCAGTAGTTGTTTCGATTTTACCACCCTATTCTTCTTTAAATTATCAGTTAAGAAATGGCCAGTGCGTCTCTTATAGGCTGCAAGTCCTAAGTCATCTTTTAAAATACGCGACATGGTTCTAGGTGCTATCTTCATTTCCCGAGATAAAATCTTTTGCTTTCGGACAGGATTTCTTCGAATTCTTTCCCTTACTGCTTTGACCACCTTTTTCGTACGAACACTACGTGGACGGCCAGATCTTTTCTGTCACAAACAGAGGAGGTCTCATTGTACCTATTAATAGCCCGGTACACAAACATTTTACTAATACCAAGTGTATGGAGAGTTTTAAAATTGCATTTGGCTCCATACCTACTTTGTGTAATGCTATCACAGCGATTCGGTTCTCTTTATCACCCCACACCATTTTAATATCGCAAAATATTTTACAATGTATTGGCGCCAAAATGAGAAAACACAATGAACAATCGTATAAAAATGACAGATTCGAAATTCAAATGTAATATTTTTTTATAATTAAGTGTAACAGTATTTATGGCCAGACTAAGTATATATTCACACCTATGTTCCCAAGGGGTTTGGCAGGCGTATCTAGCTGCACCTGATGGTAAGCGGAGTGGGGTCCAATAGAATGTCGATTGACGAGAGTCGACAGTCGACACAATTATGCCGGCCTGTTTGAACCGGGTAACTTGACATCATGTCGAGCACAAACACCAATCCTGGTAAATTCCAAACATATTTTTTCAGTAGAAATATTTTTTTAGCCCTAACTACCTGAAATTGGAACACAAAACCTCATTGTTGACCAATGACACACTACCTAAAGTTTAACACAGATGCAGCCACGCGTGGAAACTAGTATATCATAATTTATAATGTTATAGCTCCAGTATATCCCTCTTACCCATTAACTTGGAATATTCAAATAGTTTCAAACAGGAAGTCATAACAATAAAGAGGACGGTAGCAAAACCGTACAAAACGTAACATTATACGTTATTTGTATGAGTGGGAAAGACTACTAAGACGGGTAGTAGGGTCGACCCCACCCCAGGATCCTTCTCTTTCGGCATACCTATTCTAATTGTACAGTTGAGCATACTTTTTAACAAAGTCGCAGGAATATTTATCTAAGTCTTTATGACTGGCCTACCTAATGACGCTTCGGTTACCCAGTATTGGGAAATGTTGTTAGAAAAACCGACAAACTAATTTAAAGTGTTACCCAAAAGGTGACAATAAGTGAATTATTATGTTATATGAAAAAGTGTTTTCAGGCATAATGTCCCGCTTTATACTTCTCTGGATAAAATATAGCCTATATTTTAAGTTAGACCTCTAGCAAAACATCGGTGAAAACTACATTCAATTCCATGCAGCTTTTGCGTGGTGCGGATACAAACAAATATACAAACATTTTTCAATATCTATATTATACATACGGTTTTACAATTTTATTATTTGTAAAGATGCAAAACTGCCAGTCTGAGCGATTTGTCGGCTAAATCACTGAACTGATTTTGATAATATTAGTTGCGGTGTAAGCTAAAACCTAACAACGTACACAGGCTTTTACTTTATCACAAACTGAATCTTAAGTGGACAAAGCCGCCAGCAAAAGCTAGTAAGTCCATAAAATAACGTTTTTCTAAGTTACACGTTGGGCACCAATAACAAGTTTAAACTCCAGGACGCCTACACACTATTAACTTTTATCGTTTAATTGCTATCATGTGTCGTTATTTAATTGTTCAACTAATAAATAAAATTGTTGTAATAGTTTACATAACGTTATACTATCGAGAACACGTGTTAACTGTAATTACTTTAGTAGGGCAGTTATGCTAATACCAGTAATATTCTTTGGTATTTATGAATATTGTTATGTCTGTTTAAAGTTGTAGAATTTGGATGTTCAGTCAGCCATAAAAGGAGATGAAGAAATTCCAAACTGTAAAACGCTCCTGTGTATTAATTTTAATAACTTTATCTAAAATATTATAAAATCTTTTAAGTTCATATTAGTAAAGAAATACGATTTTGATAAGGACACAAAAGTTCAAAAGCGATTTGAAATATTAGTTTTGGTATTTTTGTGGGTGATTATACAATGATTCCTTTCAGTAACTTGAAAATTATTGAAAATTATTTCGCGCTGACTCCACACTAAGTATATAAAGGCTTATGCCTGGTGGAAAGTTGTTGTATTTGTGTGCTCTATTCAATTTAACACAAATGAGTTTGTTGAATATCTTTTTTTACCTACACTCTCTAACATAATCAAATGAAATGATTTATTTGAGTCCGTAAAATGTTATACATTATTTAGATTCCGTCAATATTAACTCTACCACCAGTTCGTAAAGCAGTTCTCACCAGAGAAGAACGGGCAAGAACCTCTGGTGTTGCTCTTTTCAAAATCAGTTTAAGGTAATGACTACAATACACGAAAAGGAGAGGAGAAAAAAAAATACAATTGGTTTTATTGCTGTTTAGAGCAGCTCATTTCATTTAACTTTCAATTCATAACAACTCGTATTCACGATATTATGTTTGAAAATGAATCTAGCCTCATTTTTGTATATTGAGCCAAACCTTACGAACTAAGAAGCTATTGAAGAAAGCAAGAAGGAAATGAAGTCACAAGAGCTGTGGATCTGACGAGGAAGGTAAAATTATGAAACGGCGAATCTCTCCTGCGGAATTTTGAATCCTCGCAACAAAGTTTTATTTTATTTATTTATTTGCACTTCATATACAATCAAATTTGTACATAGGCATTCTCTCCCAGTCAACCTTAGGGTGGAGAAGAAATGAACAAGATAGGTGCATCAAGGAAATCTGTTGCGGTAAGTATACAAGTTTTGTAAAACAAACCTTACAATCAATTCCTGAATGTATATTGAAATTAAAATTTTAACTCCATAAGTAATCATTAAAGATAACTATTTACGAAAATGTTTGTGAAATAAAAAAATGTCTATCTTCCGTAATCTGTCTAAATTATTTCACGTATAAAGTTCATACGCCATGTATATAAAGTTCATATGCATGATGTCGAATGATTTTTGTTTTATTTTTCTTTCTTTCTCTCTTTCTATTAAATAAACTGCTTCTGCGTAGCATGCCGGCAGAATTATTATGATTTCAATCATCACTCTTGCTGTTCGATATTTTCCTCGGGTTTCACTTTAACTACAGATGCATTTAAGAAACTTTGCCGTAGATTAAAAAGATATTAGAGACATTAGTAATACATGTAAAATTCTAGAAACTTCCGACAGTAAACTACTTACAATGATACAAAATTAGTAGTTAATACCCCGAAGAATTAAGTTAGGTTTGTTTGTTTGCTTCTTGCTCGAGACGTGTTGCGCAACTTTCATAATTGTTATAAATTCCGCGCGGATCCCGTGCGGTTTCATTCTTTGCTATGTTTTTGTAGTGGAAGTTTGTACAAAGAACTATCATTTCGTGTAGAGAATTTTTTTATTTAGTTTTGCTCCGGACTTCGCCCTTATAGGTTACGGTGTGTTAAAACACACTCGCTATTATAAGGTCCTATGTTATATTCAGTGCATAAATTATATTTCACAATATCCTAAGTATTTTTTTATTAAAATAAATAAAATATCCCGAAAGATAAATAACAGGGGAACCATGAATTTTTATTTTGACAACTTTTACATACCTACCTGAAAAATTTTAATCTCATTTTTGAAACGTAAGTAAAATGTACATAGGACCTAGTAATAGTGAGCCAGCGAAATATTAAAATAGTAGCATATTTCCTTCAAAGTGTCACCGTAAACTCTCTACTGAATTTCATCAAAATCGGTCTAGTGCTTGATTGTTACGAAAATATACGAAGATTCTATCGTATTATTGATTAATAGCCATTGAGACATGGGCACGACTTGCTAAAGAAGAAAAATGTCGTTTTAAAATGTAATTAATGGTAGCCTACCACGTTCAGATTGGAACCTCAAAGAATTTACACGCTATTTCAAATCTCACATTTTTTTTTATTAATTATTGAACTAAATACACTTACATATAATACTAGTAGGACATATCCTGTAATTGCCGAATGGCGGTCACCGTAGCCGCCCACGTAATTGTGTCGCGTTCCGGGATCAGTCTGTGTATCAGTGGCGAAGGGTGAAATATTTCAAAAGGTAACCCGAGGCAAAAATCATAGCCTTAGTTAACATATCGCGGCCAATTTAGCAAAAAACAATAACTAAGACAAACGTAAATCAACCTGAAAAGGAAGCCGGTAGGAATTGAATTGTATGGATGCTTCGCCACTGCTGTGCATAACCCGTTGAAGTTAACTGGCGAGGGGTAATCGTCTCGTGTCAGTTGATGTTCTATCCGAATACCATCTGCTTACCATCAGCTGCAGTGGGCCACTATATTATAAATTCTCCCACTGCTGGCACGGGCCTCTACTACTGAGAGGGATTAGGCCTTACTCACCACACTGACCTAATACGAATTGGCAGACTTCACATACCCTCAAAATTCTTAAAGAAAACTACTCAGGTATGCAGGTTTCTTCACGATGCTTTCCTTTATTAAAACAAGCGATAATACACAAAGAATACACATATAACTACACTACAATGCCGGGATAAAAATTCAACGCAATAAAGATCTTAATACGAACGTAGCAAGATAAGTTATCGATATTAGGCAGTCGCAGCCGCGTCGATCAAGTTAGATATAAGTTTTGTCAACAGTGGTTAGCCGCAGTGCGTGGCGGTGCCGAAAACCATAATGTAACAGATGTTTAGAAGTTTACAAGTTTTATACATAACTCAGATAACTTTACGAGTAATTCGTGTTGTTCAAATTTTGGAATTCTTTAGGATTATAATTCGAGTCCTTTTAATAGATGTTTCGAACTTTCTACGAGAAACACTTTTTTATTATTGTCATATAGCCTAAAGCCTTCCTTGATAATTGAGCTATCCTACACTATAATAATTTTTCAATTCGAACCAGTAGTTCCTGTGATTAGCGCTTTCAAAACAAATATTATCTTCAGCTGTATGTAATAATATAGATTATGTGCGAAATGCCATTAATAGTACAGCTACGGCAAATCCCTAAGCAAAGGCCTAATCCCTCTCAGTAGTAGAGGAGGCCCATACTCAGCAGTGGGCAAGTATATAATACAGGGCTGATATTATTATATTATAAATACCAAATACTACAAGTATTTTTGTATGGTTTTACTCAGGGCTAATGTAAGTTGCCTTCTTACCGTCGACTTCAATAAACGATATCAATAACTTACAGCCATTTTAATAATCGATCCCAATCTCAATCTTCAATCCGATTCCGAGAATGAACCAATTAAAATAAGTCATTTGTAAGCTTCTCAAA
>NW_023592742.1:0-32675 GCF_014839805.1 Manduca sexta | reverse complement strand
TTTGATTGAATACTTACCGTTCTTGCAGTACAGCGTTGTCCGGCGTCGCTGATAGTCGTTTTGACACTACCTCCCTCGATATTATTCAAAATTTTATATTTTCATGCTTTATTGAGGACAATTTGAGAATTTTGTACCGACTGTACATAAGATTGTTACATAATCTTATTGTACGCGCCGAGACATATGTCTAACGACGGGTCACACTTACATATCCGGCGAACTCCAAATTGCGTCATCATCAGCTGATCGATATATGATAATCCATATCTAAACTGTGCACATTTTAAAAATAATTTGTTCGAATATCGAAAATTTTTTGTATAAACATCATAGTGTGGCACATCGTTGTCTTTGGCTCGATTAGTAGTATACGTTTAGACAGTTTTTGACATTCCCCCTCAATTTTTCGAAATTTTTTGAATTTTTCAATTTTACCTTTGTTTGCCGACGGTGAAAATTTTTGTATCGACGGTACTCCTTTTATTTTTGAATCGTGTAGTGCTAGCCGAGACGCGTCCAACGACGCGTCGCACGTCGCGCTCCGGCCAAAAATTTCATTCTCCCGTCCGTTAAGATTAAAACATAAATTATTACAAGTTATTGAGATTATATTCAAAATTTTTTTATATAAATTGATTGAATACTTACCGTTCTTGCAGTACAGCGTTGTCCGGCGTCGCTGATAGTCGTTTTGACACTACCTCCCTCGATATTATTCAAAATTTTATATTTTCATGCTTTATTGGAGGACAATTTGAGAATTTTGTACCGACTGTACATAAGATTGTTACATAATCTTATTGTACGCGCCGAGACATCGCGTCTAACGACGGGTCACACTTACATATCCGGCGAACTCCAAATTGCGTCATCATCAGCTGATCGATATATGATAATCCATATCTAAACTGTGCACATTTTAAAAATAATTTGTTCGAATATCGAAAATTTTTGTATAAACATCATAGTGTGGCACATCGTTGTCTTTGGCTCGATTAGTAGTATACGTTTAGACAGTTTTTGACATTCCCCTCAATTTTTCGAAATTTTTGAATTTTTGAATTTTACCTTTGTTTGCAGACGGTGAAAAATTTTTGTATCGACGGTACTCCTTTTTATTTTAGAATCGTGTAGTGCTAGCCGAGACGCGTCCAACGACGCGTCGCACGTCCCTATCCGGCCAAAAATTTCATTCTCCCGTCCGTTAAGATTAAAACATAAATTATTACAAGTTATTGAGATTATATTCAAAATTTTTTTATATAAATTGATTGAATACTTACCGTTCTTGCAGTACAGCGTTGTCCGGCGTCGCTGATAGTCGTTTTGACACTACCTCCCTCGATATTATTCAAAATTTTATATTTTCATGCTTTATTGGAGGACAATTTGAGAATTTTGTACCGACTGTACATAAGATTGTTACATAATCTTATTGTACGCGCCGAGACGTCTAACGACGGGTCACACTTACATATCCGGCGAACTCCAAATTGCGTCATCATCAGCTGATCGATATATGATAATCCATATCTAAACTGTGCACATTTTAAAAATAATTTGTTCGAATATCGAAAATTTTTGTATAAACATCATAGTGTGGCACATCGTTGTCTTTGGCTCGATTAGTAGTATACGTTTAGACAGTTTTTGACATTCCCCCTCAATTTTTCGAAATTTTTGAATTTTTCAATTTTACCTTTGTTTGCCGACGGTGAAAATTTTTGTATCGACGGTACTCCTTTTATTTTTGAATCGTGTAGTGCTAGCCGAGACGCGTCCAACGACGCGTCGCACGTCGCGCTCCGGCCAAAAATTTCATTCTCCCGTCCGTTAAGATTAAAACATAAATTATTACAAGTTATTGAGATTATATTCAAAATTTTTATATAAATTGATTGAATACTTACCGTTCTTGCAGTACAGCGTTGTCCGGCGTCGCTGATAGTCGTTTTGACACTACCTCCCTCGATATTATTCAAAATTTTATATTTTCATGCTTTATTGGAGGACAATTTGAGAATTTTGTACCGACTGTACATAAGATTGTTACATAATCTTATTGTACGGGCCGAGACGATTCTAACGACGGGTCACACTTACATATCCGGCGAACTCCAAATTGCGTCATCATCAGCTGATCGATATATGATAATCCATATCTAAACTGTGCACATTTTAAAAATAATTTGTTCGAATATCGAAAATTTTTGTATAAACATCATAGTGTGGCACATCGTTGTCTTTGGCTCGATTAGTAGTATACGTTTAGACAGTTTTTGACATTCCCCTCAATTTTTCGAAATTTTTGAATTTTTCAATTTTACCTTTGTTTGCCGACGGTGAAAATTTTTGTATCGACGGTACTCCTTTTATTTTGAATCGTGTAGTGCTAGCCGAGACGCGTCCAACGACGCGTCGCACGTCGCGCTCCGGCCAAAAATTTCATTCTCCCGTCCGTTAAGATTAAAACATAAATTATTACAAGTTATTGAGATTATATTCAAAATTTTTTTATATAAATTGATTGAATACTTACCGTTCTTGCAGTACAGCGTTGTCCGGCGTCGCTGATAGTCGTTTTTGACACTACCTCCCTCGATATTATTCAAAATTTTATATTTTCATGCTTTATTGGAGGACAATTTGAGAATTTTGTACCGACTGTACATAAGATTGTTACATAATCTTATTGTACGCGCCGAGACGTCTAACGACGGGTCACACTTACATATCCGGCGAACTCCAAATTGCGTCATCATCAGCTGATCGATATATGATAATCCATATCTAAACTGTGCACATTTTAAAAATAATTTGTTCGAATATCGAAATTTTTTGTATAAACATCATAGTGTGGCACATCGTTGTCTTTGGCTCGATTAGTAGTATACGTTTAGACAGTTTTTGACATTCCCCCCCCTCAATTTTTCGAAATTTTTTGAATTTTTTGAATTTTACCTTTGTTTGCCGACGGTGAAAATTTTTTGTATCGACGGTACTCCTTTTATTTTTGAATCGTGTAGTGCTAGCCGAGACGCGTCCAACGACGCGTCGCACGTCGCGCTCCGGCCAAAAATTTCATTCTCCCGTCCGTTAAGATTAAAACATAAATTATTACAAGTTATTGAGATTATATTCAAAATTTTTTTATATAAATTGATTGAATACTTACCGTTCTTGCAGTACAGCGTTGTCCGGCGTCGCTGATAGTCGTTTTGACACTACCTCCCTCGATATTATTCAAAATTTTATATTTTCATGCTTTATTGGAGGACAATTTGAGAATTTTGTACCGACTGTACATAAGATTGTTACATAATCTTATTGTACGCGCCGAGACGATGTCTAACGACGGGTCACACTTACATATCCGGCGAACTCCAAATTGCGTCATCATCAGCTGATCGATATATGATAATCCATATCTAAACTGTGCACATTTTAAAAATAATTTGTTCGAATATCGAAAATTTTTGTATAAACATCATAGTGTGGCACATCGTTGTCTTTGGCTCGATTAGTAGTATACGTTTAGACAGTTTTTGACATTCCCCCTCAATTTTTCGAAATTTTTGAATTTTTGAATTTTACCTTTGTTTGCCGACGGTGAAAATTTTTGTATCGACGGTACTCCTTTTATTTTGAATCGTGTAGTGCTAGCCGAGACGCGTCCAACGACGCGTCGCACGTCGCGCTCCGGCCAAAAATTTCATTCTCCCGTCCGTTAAGATTAAAAACATAAATTATTACAAGTTATTGAGATTATATTCAAAATTTTTATATAAATTGATTGAATACTTACCGTTCTTGCAGTACAGCGTTGTCCGGCGTCGCTGATAGTCGTTTTTGACACTACCTCCCTCGATATTATTCAAAATTTTATATTTTCATGCTTTATTGGAGGACAATTTGAGAATTTTGTACCGACTGTACATAAGATTGTTACATAATCTTATTGTACGCGCCGAGATGTCTAACGACGGGTCACACTTACATATCCGGCGAACTCCAAATTGCGTCATCATCAGCTGATCGATATATGATAATCCATATCTAAACTGTGCACATTTTAAAAATAATTTGTTCGAATATCGAAAATTTTTGTATAAACATCATAGTGTGGCACATCGTTGTCTTTGGCTCGATTAGTAGTATACGTTTAGACAGTTATGTGACATTCCCCCTCAATTTTTCGAAATTTTTGAATTATTTCAATTTTACCTTTGTTTGCCGACGGTGAAAATTTTTGTATCGACGGTACTCCTTTTTATTTTTGAATCGTGTAGTGCTAGCCGAGACGCGTCCAACGACGCGTCGCACGTCGCGCTCCGGCCAAAAAATTTCATTCTCCCGTCCGTTAAGATTAAAACATAAATTATTACAAGTTATTGAGATTATATTCAAAATTTTTTTATATAAATTGATTGAATACTTACCGTTCTTGCAGTACAGCGTTGTCCGGCGTCGCTGATAGTCGTTTTTGACACTACCTCCCTCGATATTATTCAAAATTTTATATTTTCATGCTTTATTGGAGGACAATTTGAGAATTTTGTACCGACTGTACATAAGATTGTTACATAATCTTATTGTACGCGCCGAGATCATGTCTAACGACGGGTCACACTTACATATCCGGCGAACTCCAAATTGCGTCATCATCAGCTGATCGATATATGATAATCCATATCTAAACTGTGCACATTTTAAAAATAATTTGTTCGAATATCGAAATTTTTTGTATAAACATCATAGTGTGGCACATCGTTGTCTTTGGCTCGATTAGTAGTATACGTTTAGACAGTTTTTGACATTCCCCCCCCTCAATTTTTCGAAATTTTTTGAATTTTTTCAATTTTACCTTTGTTTGCCGACGGTGAAAATTTTTGTATCGACGGTACTTTTATTTTTGAATCGTGTAGTGCTAGCCGAGACGCGTCCAACGACGCGTCGCACGTCGCGCTCCGGCCAAAAATTTCATTCTCCCGTCCGTTAAGATTAAAACATAAATTATTACAAGTTATTGAGATTATATTCAAAATTTTTTTATATAAATTGATTGAATACTTACCGTTCTTGCAGTACAGCGTTGTCCGGCGTCGCTGATAGTCGTTTTTGACACTACCTCCCTCGATATTATTCAAAATTTTATATTTTCATGCTTTATTGAGGACAATTTGAGAATTTTGTACCCCCTGTACATAAGATTGTTACATAATCTTATTGTACGCGCCGAGACGTCTAACGACGGGTCACACTTACATATCCGGCGAACTCCAAATTGCGTCATCATCAGCTGATCGATATATGATAATCCATATCTAAACTGTGCACATTTTAAAAATAATTTGTTCGAATATCGAAAATTTTTGTATAAACATCATAGTGTGGCACATCGTTGTCTTTGGCTCGATTAGTAGTATACGTTTAGACAGTTTTGACATTCCCCCTCAATTTTTCGAAATTTTTGAATTTTTTGAATTTTACCTTTGTTTGCCGACGGTGAAAATTTTTGTATCGACGGTACTCCTTTTATTTTGAATCGTGTAGTGCTAGCCGAGACGCGTCCAACGACGCGTCGCACGTCGCGCTCCGGCCAAAAATTTCATTCTCCCGTCCGTTAAGATTAAAACATAAATTATTACAAGTTATTGAGATTATATTCAAAATTTTTTTATATAAATTGATTGAATACTTACCGTTCTTGCGGTACGGCGTTTGTCCGGCGTCGCTGATAGTCGTTTTGACACTACCTCCCTCGATATTATTCAAAATTTTATATTTTCATGCTTTATTGGAGGACAATTTGAGAATTTTGTACCGACTGTACATAAGATTGTTACATAATCTTATTGTACGCGCCGAAGACGTCTAACGACGGGTCACACTTACATATCCGGCGAACTCCAAATTGCGTCATCATCAGCTGATCGATGTGTGATAATCCATATCTAAACTGTGCACATTTTAAAAATAATTTGTTCGAATATCGAAAATTTTTGTATAAACATCATAGTGTGGCACATCGTTGTCTTTGGCTCGATTAGTAGTATACGTTTAGACAGTTTTTGACATTCCCCCCCCGCAATTTTTCGAAAGTTTTTGAATGTTTTGAATTTTAGCTGTTTGTGCCGACGGTGAAAAATTTTTGTATCGACGGTACTCCTTTTATTTTTTTTTTGAGATCGTGTGGTGCTGGCCGAGACGCGTCCAACGACGCGTCGCACGTCGCGCTCCGGCCAAAAAATTTCATTCTCCCGTCCGTTTGATTGGTATTTATATATTATTACAAGTTATTGAGATTATATTCAAAATTTTTATATAAATTGATTGAATACTTACCGTTCTTGCAGTACAGCGTTGTCCGGCGTCGCTGATAGTCGTTTTTGACACTACCTCCCTCGATATTATTCAAAATTTTATATTTTCATGCTTTATTGATGACAATTTGAGAATTTTGTACCGACTGTACATAAGATTGTTACATAATCTTATTGTACGCGCCGAACACGTCTAACGACGGGTCACACTTACATATCCGGCGAACTCCAAATTGCGTCGTCATCAGCTGATCGATGTATGATAATCCATATCTAAACTGTGCACATTTTAAAAAATAATTTGTTCGAATATCGAAAATTTTTGTATAAACATCATAGTGTGGCACATCGTTGTCTTTGGCTCGATTAGTAGTATACGTTTAGACAGTTTTTGACATTCCCCTCAATTTTTCGAAATTTTTGAATTTTTGAATTTTACCTTTGTTTGCCGACGGTGAAAATTTTTTGTATCGACGGTACTCCTTATAATTTTGAATCGTGTAGTGCTAGCCGAGACGCGTCCAACGACGCGTCGCACGTCGCGCTCCGGCCAAAAAATTTCATTCTCCCGTCCGTTTGATTGGTATTTATATATTATTACAAGTTATTGAGATTATATTCAAAATTTTTATATAAATTGATTGAATACTTACCGTTCTTGCAGTACAGCGTTGTCCGGCGTCGCTGATAGTCGTTTTGACACTACCTCCCTCGATATTATTCAAAAATTTTATATTTTCATGCTTTATTGGAGGGCAATTTGAGAATTTTGTACCGACTGTACATAAGATTGTTACATAATCTTATTGTACGCGCCGAGACAGGTCTAACGACGGGTCACACTTACATATCCGGCGAACTCCAAATTGCGTCGTCATCAGCTGATCGATGTATGATAATCCATATCTAAACTGTGCACATTTTAAAAAATAATTTGTTCGAATATCGAAAATTTTTTGTATAAACATCATAGTGTGGCACATCGTTGTCTTTGGCTCGATTAGTAGTATACGTTTAGACAGTTTTTGACATTCCCCCTCAATTTTTCGAAATTTTTGAATTTTTGAATTTTACCTTTGTTTGCCGACGGTGAAAATTTTTGTATCGACGGTACTCCTTTTTATTTTTGAATCGTGTAGTGCTAGCCGAGACGCGTCCAACGACGCGTCGCACGTCGCGCTCCGGCCAAAAAATTTCATTCTCCCGTCCGTTTGATTGGTATTTATATATTATTACAAGTTATTGAGATTATATTCAAAATTTTTATATAAATTGATTGAATACTTACCGTTCTTGCAGTACAGCGTTGTCCGGCGTCGCTGATAGTCGTTTTGACACTACCTCCCTCGATATTATTCAAAATTTTATATTTTCATGCTTTATTGGAGGACAATTTGAGAATTTTGTACCGACTGTACATAAGATTGTTACATAATCTTATTGTACGCGCCGAGACGCGTCTAACGACGGGTCACACTTACATATCCGGCGAACTCCAAATTGCGTCGTCATCAGCTGATCGATGTATGATAATCCATATCTAAACTGTGCACATTTTAAAAAATAATTTGTTCGAATATCGAAAATTTTTTGTATAAACATCATAGTGTGGCACATCGTTGTCTTTGGCTCGATTAGTAGTATACGTTTAGACAGTTTTTGACATTCCCCCCCCTCAATTTTTCGAAATTTTTTGAATTTTTTGAATTTTACCTTTGTTTGCCGACGGTGAAAATTTTTGTATCGACGGTACTCCTTTTTATTTTTGAATCGTGTAGTGCTAGCCGAGACGCGTCCAACGACGCGTCGCACGTCGCGCTCCGGCCAAAAAATTTCAGCGAAAAGCCTCCCCACCCACCCTGTTTTCACTTTACGAGGTAGCCTTCGGCTATACCGTAGCGAGAGCCGAATTTTTGAAACTCACCGTAGAGCCAAAGCTATATACGCATCTAATAAGCAATAATTACCCTGTACATAAGAACTTTTACATAAGACCGCCGTGCGCCGCACATAGGGATTAACCTGAAAAAAGAAAAGAAATTTAGAATTTTAAAATTTATTAACAAATTAACGAGTGGTGTAGAAGGCACCGAATACACATATATATTGACTTCGTAAGGCCTATATACCTACGAACTATTTTTGAAAGCCCTTCCCGAGATGTTTGGCTACCGTACGCCAGCAAAAGAGAGCAGCAGCAAAACGGCCTCCAAATCACCCGAGACCAGCCCACAGGCGACAAGCAGGGCTACTGTCGCGCAAGCAAGCAGAAGCATCGAGACGAAGCTGGACAGTGCAGCCGAAGCGAAGACAGCCGGGCTTGCGCGAAAAAAGCCAAAAACGCTTGGCACGACTGTGGTGATGAAGAAAACTGCCTCTAATGTGGATATGGAGACGGTAGAGAAATCTCCGGCAAAGGAGACAGAATATATAAGTAGGACGGCAGAGGCTAAAGCTTGCCTCATGAAAACCAAGCTTCAAATAAATAACAGCCGTAACCTCAAAACGGAAATAAAGACGGAGGTAATATATAACACGGAAAGACTATACAAGCTAGTGAAAGAAGCAGAGGAAGGGAGAGCTTACAAGGGAAAAGAGATACAAAGGACTAGGATAGAAGATCAGGAGAAAAGTGATGGAGTGGATGTCGTTGTTAGGGATGAAAGATCGAGGAAGGAAAGGGAAGAGTACAAAGAAATAATGGACAAGTTAAAAGAAAACACAGAATTACTAAAAGAAAACAAAAGGGAATTGGACAAGATAAGCGGAATTATTACGAAGGAGGCCGAACAACGAACCTATGCGAGTGTAGCGGCAGCCGGCCCACAACAGCGAAGATTCCCGAGTGCGGCAACGGCGCTACACTCCATAGTGGTCACGTCGAAGGATGAGCAGGAGACGGGAGATGAAGTGGTTGAGAAGATAAGAAAGGTAGTGAACGCAGCAGAAGAGGGGATCAGAGTAGATAGAATTAGAAAGGCAAAAGAAAAGAAAGTAATTATAGGATGCCAGGACAAAGAAGAAATAAAGAAAAATAAGGACAAATTAACAAAAGCAGGAGACATATTGAAGGTAGAGGAAATGGTAAACAAGGACCCACTCATCATCCTGAAAGACGTGCTGAATTGTCATAAGGACGAAGAAATAATAAGAGCTATAAGACTGCAAAACAAAAATATTCTAGGAAAGATAGGGAAGGGAGAAGATAGACTGGAAGTGAAATATAGAAGAAGGGCGAGGAACCCGTTAATGGCACACATAGTCATTAAAGTGTCACCGCAAGTTTGGGCACTCACCACCGAAGCCGGTGCGTTACACATCGATGTCCAGAGAGTCCGGGTGGAGGATCAGTCCCCGCTGGTACAGTGTTCCAAGTGTTTGGGATATGGCCACGGGAGGAGGTTCTGCCGGGCCTCTCTGGACGTGTGCAGTCACTGCGGGGGCCAGCACTTGAGATCGGACTGTCCCGACTGGACGGCAGCAGCGCAGCCGACCTGCTGCAATTGCCAAAAGGCAAAGATGACTGACACGAGCCACAATGCATTCAGCCGGGACTGTCCGGTCAGGAAGCGATGGGACACACTGGCGCGCTCCGCCATAGCTTATTGCTGAGGTGGTCTCCAGAGCCAAGAGCCCGGTGACACCCGCCACCGACTCCGGCGTCAGGCCATACCTGGTGGCGCAGGCCAACCTCCAAAGAAAAGCACTCGCAACGCAAGAAATTATGTTAGCAGCAGCCGAGAGGAGGTTGGCCTTCGCACTCATCCAGGAGCCATACGTCGGAGGAACTGGCCGCGTGAAGAACTACGGGGCCGCCGGGATTTTCCAGTGCGCGGAGCGGGAAAAAGGACCGGTCAAGGCGGCCATAGCGGTCTTCGACCAGACTATGGACGCCTTGATCTGTCCGGAATTCACCACGACCAATATTGTCGTGGTGAAAATCCGCACTAGCGCCTGGGAGATCGTGGTGGTCTCGTACTACTTCGAACCGGACAGACCGGTGGACGGGTACCTCGACCAACTGAGGGACATTTGCAACAGAGTGGGCTCGAGGCACCTACTAATAGGTGGAGACGCCAACGCGAGAAGCCTATGGTGGAGCCAGGAGATCGATCGAAGAGGAGAGGAGGTGTCCAACTGGCTGGATGAAGCCGGACTCCAAGTGTTAAACGAAGGCACGACACCGACGTTTTTCACCGTTAGGGGAGACAGGGCATACTCCAGCCAGGTGGACGTCACCGCCTGCTCGGTCGATCTTCTGGATAAAATAGAAAATTGGACGGTAAAGGAGGACATCACGAGTTCGGACCACAACACCATAATCTTTAATATCAGACTAGAAAAAGCAACAAGCATTAAAATCAATAACACCACGAGGCTATATAACACAAAAAAAGCTGATTGGAGTGAATTTGGCATCAAAATCAAAAAATCAATGATAGAAAATAAAATTAATGGAGCAGAAATAGGTAGAATAAAATCAAAACAACAATTAGAAAATACAGTAGGAAAATATATAGAATTAATAACTAAAATATGTAAAGAAACTTTACCTGAAAAGAAAAATAACAATAAATTCAACATACCGTGGTGGTCCGATGAACTCGAGTGCCTCAAAAAAGATATGATGCGAAAGAAAAGAAGAATCCGGTGGGCGGCACCTGTAAGAAAAGGAAAAGTAATTAGACAATATAAAGAAGCCAAGGAGAAATATGAAAATGAGACCGGGAAAGCGCAAACAAAGAGCTGGAAGGAGTTCTGCGGGAAACAGGACAAGGAAGGATTGTGGGATGGGATCTACCGGGTAATGGGCAGGCTGACCAAGCGGCATGAAGATGCGCCACTCGTGAGGGAAGGGCAAACCCTGGGTCAGGAGGAATCGGCAAGATATCTTGCCGAGACCTTCTACCCGGCCGACCCTCACGAGGAGGATAACGAGGATCACCGGCGCACCCGGGAGCTTGCCTCTCGCGTGAACGACCCGGTCCATGGTGAGGTACATGACCCACCGTTCACGCTGGGGGAGCTCACGGCTGCGCTGGTGACCTTCAATCCTAAGAAGGCGCCCGGATCGGACGGCCTGACCTCCGATATCTGTTCGCAGGCGATCAGCCAAGATCCGGAGTCTTTCCTATCACTGGCCAACAAGTGCCTAGAACTGGCCTACTTCCCTAAGATCTGGAAGGAGGCCACGGTCGTTGTGCTGAGGAAACCGGGTAAGGACGATTACTCGGTTCCCAAAGCGCACCGACCGATAGGACTGTTGCCAGTGATGGGAAAGATCCTGGAAAAGATGCTGGTGGGTAGGCTCAAATGGCACATCCTCCCGAGGATGAGCCACCGCCAATACGGATTTATGCCACAAAGGGGCACCGAGGACTCCCTCTATGATCTGATGAGTCATGTCAGGGCCAAACTTCGAGAGAAGAGGGTCCTGATCATGATATCGTTGGACATAGAGGGGGCCTTCGATAGCGCCTGGTGGCCGGCAATAAAGGTCCGGTTGGCGGAAGAACGCTGCCCACCAAACATCAGACGGTTGGTCGCCAGCTATCTGGATGATCGGATGGTCAGGGTTCGGTATGCGGGTGCCGAGTCTGCACGCAGGACCGTTAAAGGTTGTGTTCAAGGCTCTATTGGGGGGCCGATCCTGTGGAATCTCCTCCTCGACCCCCTTTTACAGGGTCTCGAGCGCCGGGGCGACTATTGCCAAGCTTTTGCTGACGATGTCGTCCTCGTGTTCGATGGGGACTCCACAGGAGAAGCTCAAAGGCAGGCCAATGCGGCTCTGGCCTATGTGCGGGATTGGGGTGTCAGAAACAAGTTGAAGTTCGCGCCTCACAAGACCCAGGCGATGGTGATCACGAACAAGCTTAAGTATGACACCCCGATCCTGCGCATGGGCGGAGTCGACATTGGTCTGTCAAACGAGATCAAGCTGCTCGGCCTCCTAATAGACCGAAAACTGACCTTTAACGGTCACGTGAAGCAGGCGTGCGCCAAGGCGATCAGCCTCTTCAAGGTGCTCGCGAGGTCAGCCAAGGTCCAGTGGGGATTGGGACCTGAGGTGATCAGGACGATCTACACGGCTGCGGTGGAGCCCGTGATCTTGTACGCTGCAAGCGCATGGGCTCCAGCCAGCCGGAAGCTGGGTGTTAGGAAGCAGCTCGGAGCGATCCAGCGCAGCTTCGCGCAGAAGATGACGAAGGCCTACAGGACTGTCTCGCTCAACTCGGCCCTGCTACTGGCGGGAGTGCTCCCTCTTGACATAAGGGTGCGGGAAACCGCACTCCTTTATGAAGTCAGGAAGGGGCACTCTCAGGCGGTGGTGGGAGACCGAGAAGTGGAAGTTCCTGTGGCCTTCGTCAGCTTGGACCACCCGGCGGAGCGGATGGGCGGGAGCTTCAAATGCCTGGCGGATGGGGCGGAACTGGCTCGACACGTCGGTGAGGGTCTCAGTATCTTCACCGACGGAAGCAAGATTGATGGGAAAGTCGGAGCGGCGCTGTCCATATGGAACGGTGCTGCCGAGACGAGTACCAGAAAATTGCGGCTCGAGCCATACTGCTCCGTCTATCAGGCGGAACTTCTCGCCCTCCGCAAAGCCGTGGAGGAGGCGCTCCGTAGCGGGCTTCCTGCGTGCGGCATCTTCAGCGACGCAAGGTCCGCTCTCGACGTCGTCACCAGAGGTGATTCCCTCCACCCCATAGCGTTTGAAATTAAAAAGTTGCTAAAAGAAGCCGAAAAACGCACCCAGAAAATTGAGCTTTTCTGGGTGAAGGCACATGTGGGGTTGGAGGGAAACGAGAGGGCGGACGTACTCGCTAAGGAGGCCGCACAACACCTGAAGACCCGTGCGCATTACGACAAATGTCCGGTTTCGTTCGTCAAACGACAGATCCGAAAGGACTCGATTGACGAATGGAGCCGGAGATACGCGGACGGAGAGACGGCTTCGGTGACGAAGCTGTTCTTTCCGGACGCGGTCGAGGCGCACAGGGTCGTAAGGCGGATCGCCCTGGACGCCACACTGACGCAGGTGTTCACGGGGCACGGCGGGTTCTCCGAGTACTTGCATCGGTTCAAGTGCAAGGAGAGCCCGGCGTGCCAATGTGACCCTGATGTTCAGGAGACGGTCCCACATCTCCTGCTCGAGTGTCCCATCCACGCAGTGGATAGACATAATTTAGAAAATAAGATTGATATAAAACTGACATTAGGTAATATACATAAGATACTTAAAAATAAGGAAGACACACATATATTTTTAAATTATTGCACAAAAATAGTTAATAAGGTAACAAAAAGAAATAGTGATAGAAATATTGCTGAATATATAATATAATATTATGTATTACTAGTAATAAATTAGAAGTAAATAAATATAGATATATGTACAATTAAGACAAGTAGAAATAAGTATAGATAAATATAACATAGATAAAGAAGATAATTAACATAAGATACAGATAGAAATAAGGAATAAATTTGTTGGTAATACAAGATACATAATAATAAAAATAAAGAATTAAAAAACATCCCTTGTCCTGGATAGGGGGACCAGAAAAAAAAAACCTAACCTAACCTAACCTAACCTAACCTAACCTAACCTAACCTAACCTAACCTTTTTTTTTTTTTTTTTTTTTGGTTTCGCGGAGAAAGTACCTTATTACTACCGCCCAGCCTTCGCGGGGGGCGACTGAGCGGTTATGCTGGGGTAACCGTGCCTTACGGCCCGGCGTTGAGCCGCCCGGATTTGATGGTGTCCTTCGGGCGACCGCCGGGCCGAGTCCCTAACACTATATACAACTTAAACCTATGCACGGCCTACCAGCTAAAACTCCGCGGTGGCCCTCTTCGGCGCATTAGGGACGGCTGCGGGCTTCCTCTGACGTTGAGTGTCTAGTCTGCGACCGCAACCGCCCCTGCGCGGTGCCGCCTTGCGGCCCGTCTCCTATGGGGGGGGGCTCAGAAGCCCCGCGCACCGAATGACGCCCTCGGCGTCTACGGCAGCGTGAGGCCAACAACACACTGCCGTCCATCCCGGGGTCAACCGAGAGTGTGCGATGAACGCACTGCACGCACTGAAAAGTGCGCGCGCACTAGGACGGACAGCCCCCTGCTGCCCGCCGACGACCCCCTTCGTGGCCCCTATTAGTCGCCTTTTACGACAGGCAGGGGATACCGTGGTGGAATTCTCCAAACGCCCCCATTCCACAGGGCGGGAGACGCCGGTCAGTCGTCCACCCGGCGCCTCCTACGTCTCCTCTGACGGCGGGAGGGATCCTCCCTCTCTCGATCCCTCTCGGCACTCTCCTTCTGCGAGAGGACCACCTCGCAGAAGTGGGCCACCGCACGCCAGGCCTCCGGGCTGCCGACCATGGAAGCGACCACGGCCGGCAGCGAGATCTCCTCCGACGACTGACACGAGAGCGCTGCGCTCATCGTCCCAGGCTGGGCAAGACTCCAACGTATGTTGGGCCGTATCCCGCGGGCAGTTGTCACAATGGTGACACACGGCGCTGACCTCCGTGCCTACTATCTGGCACAGGTACTCCCCGAAGCACCCATGCCCGGTGAGCACCTGCGTCAGGCGAAATGTCGCCGCGCCGTGGCGCCTGTCCAGCCACTGTGCAAAGACAGGACGCACTGCCGCTACGGCCCGAAGCCCCGCTGACGGGGCCTCCAGCCTGAGACGCCACTCCTCCACGGCGGCTCGCCGTAAGGAGGCCCTTTGGCCTCCACCTCCTTCAGGGCCGGACGCTGCCCGTTCCTGAACGCCTCCTCCCTCCAATGAAAAGTATCGGAGAGGGCTTTGGCGTCCAGATCCCAGGGCAGGAATCCGGCCAAAAGACAAGCCGCCTCGTACGAGACCGTGCGGTACGCCCGTATGGCCCGCTGCGCTACGACCCGCTGCGGGCCCCGCAGAGGGCGACAGAACGCCCCCAGGGCGTCAGCCCAGACCGGGCTGCCGTACAACGCCATGGACCGCACGACCCCGTGGTACAACCTTCGGCAAGGGATACCAGGACCTTCCAGGTTGGGCAGCAGGCTAGAAAGAGCGCCCGCTGCCCTGGACAATTTTGTCCGCAACTTTTCGAAATGGGCGCGGAATTCCCACCGGCTGTCCAAAATCAGACCTAAATACTTCATGGTTTTGCCGATGGGAATCCGCACCCCTCAACCTCGATGTGGGCACCGGCCGGTGGCCCTCGCCGAGGCCCGTGAAAACAAATGGCCTCGGTCTTCTCGAGGGCCACCTTCAAACCTAAACGCCTGATTCGGCTCACTACGTGACCGGTGCCCACCGCCGCCAGGATCGCGGCGTCCTGGAAGGTCTTGGACGTGGCAGTGACTAGCGTATCATCCGCATAGCACGTCACGCCGACGCCCCAGAGATTGGCACCACGGAGCACCCAGTCGTACCCGATGTTCCACAAGAGGGGGCCTAGAACCGACCCCTGTGGAACACCGCACGACATCGCTCTTCGGTGCCACCCGTCGGCGCCCGGATACACCACGTACCTGTCAGAAAGGTACGCGTGCACCAGACGCCTGAGATAGGGCGGCACCGCGTGGTGCCGCAGTGCTTCGTTGATACATGGCCAGGGGCCAAGTTGGGACCGACCCTCTCGAGGTGCTCGACGAGGCGCGCGTGTAAAATGCGCTCAAAAAGTTTGGCGACCTCGTCGAGCAGCACGATGGGCCGGTAGGCCGACGGCGACTCTGCGGGTCTTCCCTCCTTCTTCAGCAGGACGAGCTTCCCGGTTTTCCAACGCGCCGGGAAGACGCCCTGCACCACAGGCGGAGAATAGGCTGCGGAGCCGCGGCCCCAAGTACTCGAGGGCTAACACCCAGGCTTTCCCGGGGATGCCGTCGAGACCCGGGGCGGTGTTTTTGCCCCGCAGCCGAAACACTGCCGCCCGCATTTCCGCGGGCGAAACCTCTGGAATATCCCTTGCCGAAAACGACGATGACGCCACTTCCGGTGGCGCCATCGGTGGAGGAGTGGTATCCTCGGTGGCCGGGAACAAGGCCGCGACAACGTTGGCCAGTAGTTCTGGCTGGAGACTCTGCGACAGCGGGGCGCCGCTGGACGAAGCTTGTTCATCACTAGTTTGTAGGGGCGCCCCCACGGGTCCGCTTCGAGAGTCTCAAAAACTCCTTGCGTGTCGCGACCTTGGCCCTATGAATGGCCACCCGCAGCGCTCTCTTCGCCTCTTTATAGAGGCCGTAGAGCTGCCGCTCCCGGTCTTCATGGTCTCGTGCGCGAATACGGCGGCGGCGATGCCTGGCGTATCGGCGGCGCGCAGCAACGCAAGACGCGCGCAACTGCGCTAGCTCCGCCGACCACCAGTACACCTCCCGCCGCGGAGGACGACGGAGCGCCCGGGGCATGGCGGCGTCGCATACGTCCGACATTGCCACCCCGAACCACTCCGCCTCCTGCTCAACCCGCACCGGACCCTCCGGCTCGGGGAGCCACGAGACAGCCAGAGCGGCCAGCTCTAGGGCCTCCTTGTCGAGGCGCCTTAATGCCCACCGCGGGCCGTCCTGGTCGAGGGGCACTCGGTCCACCACTACTGGGCTGGTTACGTTGGCTCGTGGGCGCGGCGACATCGAACCTTATATATCGATGATCCGATAGCGTCTCCGCGTCCACGAGGACCCTCCAGCCACGGACACGACGTGCGACGACGGGGCACCCAAACGACAAATCAACAATTGACCCGCCGTTGTGCCGCACGCACGTGTCCACCGACCCCTGTTCAGAACGGCCAGGCCGACGGAGATCGCCCATTCCTCCAGGACCTCACCGCGAGCGTCGGTCGCCGGCGAACCCCAGACCGCGGATTTCGCGTTGAAGTCGCCGGCGACGATCGTCGGGTGAGGTTGGCCCTGCTCAACCAGGGCCCCCAGCCGAACGAGGAAAGATTCGAACTCGGCCAGGGGTGGCGGGACAAAATACGGTTCGGCGACCACGGCCACTTGCACCGACCACTGCGCCAGGCTTTGGGACAACAGGTCCTGGGCGCGGGCGCAGTGGTTGATGTTCGCCTGGAGGAAACTTAGGTCCATTATTGATGGGCGATCTCCTCGACGTCCATCTCGGCCACTGACTGTTGCGGTGGGCTCGCCGCCTGCGGCTGGGACAGAACCTCAGCCGCGGCGGCGTTCCTTTCATTTTGGGGGCGGCGCCGGTTGCGTCGGGAGGGGCGGAACAAGCCTTCCCCGAGCCGGTGCCTGGCGGGCCTGCCGGCGGCCGCGCAGACTGCGCAGTTCGCCGGGGCCTTACAATCCCGGGCCTTATGGCCCGCCCTGACCACAGCGGTAACAGAGATCGCTGCGGTCGACTGCACAGTTGCAGCGCTCGCGGACGTGCCCGCTCTCCAGGCACCGGAAACACCGCATTGGCCGCGACTCCAGGACAGTCACCCGAGCCGCGGTCCACCCTATCAGTATGCGGCCCGCCCCCCTGACTTTTTGGGCCGCCTTAATCGGCATGCGGACCCACGCTGATCCTACTCCGGATCGGTCGGGCCGAATTTGCCCGACCTTTATGGCGTCTGGTGAACACTCACCGGCCTTGGCGAGGGCCGCTGCGACTGTCTCGGGTGTTGCAGTGTAGTCCAATTCGGACAGTCGCAGCTCGACGGTTTTGGTGGGCCGGGATATTCTCACCTCCTCCGACCCACCGAAGCACTCCCTCAGCCTCGCGGCGAGGGAGTCGGCCCTTTCTTCGGAGTTGGCCCCGGGCACCTCATACATTGGGGCACCCGTGGCCGCGAACTTTGGCCTCAGCCTAGTGATGTCTAGGCCGGTGAGGTCCACCTTCGATTGGGCGTCCGTAAGGACCTGCTTGTAGGACAGGCCCTTAGCCACCGCCGCAGGAGTCAATGTTATAACGACCGCTGCGGAGCGTGGCGGTCGTAGCTTTGGCTCAGCCCGGCGCGCCGGCTGTTGCGGCTGGGTGTTCGCCGCTGCAGCGGGCTTCCTCCTTTTCTTGCTTCGGCTCACCACTTCTACCCACGGCGTCTCCATCGATGCGGGGGCTGGCGGTAGAGGGCGGGGCTCCGGTGTAGGTTGTGCTTGCGGGGACGGCTTTTTCCTCTTGTCCTTTGGAGGGGGTTTGTTGTTGAGCGCTGCCTTTTTCCCTGGCGCTGTCGCCTCCTTCCTATTTTCCCGGCTCCTTTTCGTCCTTGATGCCGCTTCATTCGCTGTGGCCGCGGAAGGACCTGCGACTGCTTGTGGCGGGGCGCTGGAGGGTCCTGCTACGGGAGTGGGGATTGGGGGAGCGGGGACTGTTTTCTTTCCCGTCCCTTTTCCTTTCTCCCTCTTGGTCTTGGGCTGGGGAGGGCCTCCTACAATTCCTCCCGATACGGGGAGTTGTGTATCCCCAGTTGACGTCCTTGTTTCGTGGGCTAGGGCGGGCCTCTGGGCTGGTCCCATCAGGGCCGAATCCACTCTGGCCTGGACCCTCGCTTCTACCATAGCCCACATTTCTTCTGCTGACGTTTTGCTCGCCGAGACGCTTCGAGTTCTTCGAGCCGGCGGCGGAGGGCTGTATTCTCCTCTTGTATCAGCTTCATGCTCGCCTCGAGGCGGGCACTGTGTTCGCGCGACTTTTTCACCTCACCCTCCAGACGGGCAACAACCTCTGATTCAGGCTGCGTGATAAACCGGGTGATTTTGTTATTCACCCAGTTCAGAGCCTTCTGGGACGTCCCCTTAAGGTTGCCCGACTTGCGGACTATGACGCGCACCACATGCCCGCACTTCTCTAGGTCCTCCTTCGTGACGGGCTCGTCTTCGTCCGTGTCTACCCGCGGAAGCACCGGCGACTTGACGAATTTGAGTCGGTCCTCCAGGTCCTCTTCGGCCTTTTGGCGTGCCTCCTCGCGCTTGAGTCGGTCACGCTCCTTCTGCGCCTGTTTGAGGCCAATGTATTTACCGACCGTGGGAGGACGTCCTCTCCCTCGGCCGTCGGTGGTCTGCGCCTTGGGCACCGGCTCATCGGTGTCGCTGGTTAGGTTGAGCGACCAGCTGTCGATCGAGCGGGAATGCCTTCTCCATAGCCTCCTACTCCTGACGGAAGAGACACTCCCACTCGAGTCGCTATCGACTTCTGTGGCCACAGATGATCGGGCCACTCCCTCCATGGGCTTCTCGCCCGAAATCTCCTGCACAACGTCTCCGTCGTTGGGTTTGCACCCGCCGACCTCCGCCTCCCCGGCCGGAACCGGAGTAGGCAATCTCGTCAGTAGTATTTTTGGGGTTTTGAAAATTGAACTGTCCATATTGAGTCCCACGAGTATGGGGGAAAGGGTGGTCCACCCAGGCAGTGCCCCCTGTACCTGGGTAAGCCTAGCGTAACCCGCGCAGAGTGTCGGCCGGTACTCTGGCGGGGGTCGCACTCGAGACCGAACTACCCATCGGCCATGCATCCCCTCGCGGTGCGCCGCCGCTTGGGATTCGGGGTGATTTTTATAGAGGTTTTCTTCCTCGCGGTCCGGGCGGTTAAGCCAAGACCCTCGGTCCGGCAGGAGCGCGAGACATATCCACAGACCTCCATACCGGGTTACGATCTGCGACGGCGACAATGGGAGAGAGTCCCCCCACCGCCTGCTCGGGGCGGGGTGAGCGCACACCGAGCCCGTCGACACCTCCGGACGGAACCGGGGGCCGCCCAAGATGGGCCAATCGCAAACTACAACACGACGGCCGCCGCAAGAGGCGACGACCGCCAACCCCCTCGGTTGTCAGGATATTCGCCGGCGCGCAGATCAGCCTGAACGGTCTGATCGACGCGCCGTTGCCCAGGGTGCACCACGAGGAGGTTTCCTGACCTAGCACCCCAACCTAACCTAACCTAACCTAACCTAACCTAACCTTTTTTTTTTTTTTTTGTTTTCGCGGAGAAAGTGCCTTATGACTACCGCCCAGCCTTCATGGGGGGCGACTGAGCGGTTATGTTGGGGTCACCGTGCCTTACGACCCGGCGTTGCGCCGCCCGGATTTGATGTCAGCCTTCGGGCGACCGCCGGGCCGAGTCCCTAACACCTATGTACAACGCACGGCATACCAGCTAAAACTCCGCGGTGGCCCTCTTCGGCGCATTAGGGACGGCTGCGGGCTTCCTCTGACGTCTGTCTAAGACTACAACTGCAGCCGCCCCTGCGCGGTGCCGCCTTGCGGCCCGTCTCTATTGTGGGGCTCAGAAGCCCCGCGCACCGAAGCGCCCTCGGCGTCTACGGCAGCATGAGGCCTACAACACACTGCCGTCCATCCCGGGGGTCAACCGAAAATTGTGCAGGGCGCGCAAAAATGCACTAGGGCGGACGGCCCCTGCTGCCCGCCGACGACCCCTTCGTGGCCCCTATTAGTCGCCTTTTACGACGGGCAGGGGATACCGTGGTGGAATTCTCCAAACGCCCCCATTCCACAGGGCGGGAGACGCCGGTCAGTCGTCCACCCGGCGCCTCCTACGTCTCCTCTGACGGCGGGAGGGATCCTCCCTCTCCCGATCCCTCTCGGCACTCTCCTTCTGCGAGAGACCACCTCGCAGAAGTGGGCCACCGCACGCCAGGCCTCCGGGCTGCCGACCATGGAAGCGACCACGGCCGGCAGCGAGAGGTCTCCTCCGACGACTGACACGAGAGCGCTGCGCTCATCGTCCCAGGCTGGGCAAGACTCCAACGTATGTTGGGCCGTATCCGCGGGCAGTTGTCACAATGGTGACACACGGCGCGCTGACCTCCGTGCCTACTATCTGACACAGGTACTCCCCGAAGCACCCATGCCCGGTGAGCACCTGCGTCAGGCGAAATGTCGCCGCGCCGTGGCGCCTGTCCAGCCACTGTGCAAAGACAGGACGCACTGCCGCTACGGCCCGAAGCCCCGCTGACGGGGCCTCCAGCCTGAACGCCACTCCTCCACGGCGGCTCGCCGTAAGGAGAGCCCTTTGGCCTCCACCTCCTTCAGGGCCGGACGCTGCCCGTTCCTGAACGCCTCCTCCCTCCAATGAAAAGTATCGGAGAGGGCTTTGGCGTCCAGATCCCAGGGCAGGAATCCGGCCAAAAGACAAGCCGCCTCGTACGAGACCGTGCGGTACGCCCGTATGGCCCGCTGCGTACGACCCGCTGCGGGCCCCCTCAGAGGGCGACAGAACGCCCCCAGGGCGTCAGCCCAGACCGGGCTGCCGTACAACGCCATGGACCGCACGACCCCGTGGTACAACCTTCGGCAAGGGATACCAGGACCTTCCAGGTTGGGCAGCAGGCTAGAAAGAGCGCCCGCTGCCCTGGACAACATTCGTCCGCAACTTTTCGAAATGGGCGCGGAATTCCCATCGGCTGTCCAGCATCAGACCTAAATATTTCATAGTTTTGCCGATGGGAATCCGCACCCCCTCAACCACGATGTGGGCACCGGCCGGTGGCCCCCGCCGAGGCCCGTGAAAACAAATGGCCTCGGTCTTCTCGAGGGCCACCTTCAAACCTAAACGTCTGATTCGAGCTCACTACGTGGCCGGTACCCACCGCCGCCAGGATCGCGGCGTCCTGGAAGGTCTTGGACGTCACCGTGACCAACGTGTCATCCGCATAACACGTCACGTCGACGCCCCAGAGATTGGCACCACGGAGCACCCAGTCGTACCCGATGTCCACAAGAGAGGGCCTAGAACCGACCCCTGTGGAACACCGCACGACATCGCTCTTCGGTGCCACCCGTCGGCGCCCGGATACACCACGTACCTGTCAGAAAGGTACGCGTGCACCAGACGCCTGAGATAGGGCGGCACCACGTGGTACCGCAGTGCTTCGTTTATACAGGGCCAGGGGGAGCGTCCACTCCTAAAACCAAACTGGTTGTCGGCCAAGTTGGGACCGACCCTCTCGAGATGCTCGACGAGGCGCGCGTGTAAAATGCGCTCAAAAAGTTTGGCGACCTCGTCGAGCAGCACGATGGGCCGGTAGGCCGACGGCGACTCTGCGGGTCTTCCCTCTTTCTTCAGCAGGACGAGCTTCCCGGTCTTCCACCGCGCCGGGAAGACGCCCTGCACCATACAGGCGGAGAATAGGCTGCGGAGCCGCGGCCCCAGGTACTCGAGGGCTAACACCCAGGCTTTCCCGGGGATGCCGTCGAGACCCGGGGCGGTGTTTTTGCCCCGCAGCCGAAACACTGCCGCCCGCATTTCCGCGGGCGAAACCTCTGGAATATCCCCTTGCCGAAAACGACGATGACGCCACTTCCGGTGGCGCCATCGGTGGAGGAGTGGTATCCTCGGTGGCCGGGAACAAGGCCGCGACAACGTTGGCCAGTAGTTCTGGCTGGAGACTCTGCGACAGCGGGGGCGCCGCTGGACGAAGCTTGTTCATGACGAGCTTGTAGGGGCGCCCCCACGGGTCCGCGTCGAGAGTCTCCAAAATCTCCTTGCGTGCCGCGACCTTGGCCCTAGTGGACGGGCCACCCGCAGCGCTCTTCGCCTCTTTATAGAGGCCGTAGAGCCGCCGCTCCCGGTCTCGCGGTCTCGTGCGCGAATACGGCGGCGGCGATGCCTGGCGTATCGGCGGCGCGCAGCTACGCGCAAGACGCGCGCAACTGCGCTAACTCCGCCGACCACCAGTACACCTCCCGCCGCGGAGGGAGGACGACGGAGCGCCGGGGCATGGCGGCGTCGCAAACGTCCGACATTGCCACCCCGAACCACTCCGCCTCCTGCTCGACCCTCACCGGACCCTCCGGCTCGGGGAGCCACGAGACTGCCAGAGCGGCCTCTAGGGCCTCCTTGTCGAGGCGCCTTAATGCCCACCGCGGGCCGTCCTGACCAGGGCACTCGGTCCACCACTGGGCTGGTTACGTTGACTCGTGGGCGCGGCGACATCGAACCTTATATATCGATGATCCGATAGCGTCTCCGCGTCCACGAGGACCCTCCAGCCACGGACACGACGTGCGACGACGGGCACCCAAACGACAAATCAACAATTGACCCGCCGTTGTGCCGCACGCACGTGTCCACCGACCCCCTGTTCAGAACGGCCAGGCCGACGGAGATCGCCCATTCCTCCAGGACCTCACCGCGAGCGTCGGTCGCCGGCGAACCCCAGACCGCGGATTTCGCGTTGAAGTCACCGGCGACGATCGTCGGGTGAGGTTGGCCCTGCTCAACCAGGGCCCCTAGCCGAACGAGGAAAGATTCGAACTCGGCCAGGGGTCTGTTGGGGGAGAAATAAACTCCAACTATCCACAATTCCCCAACAGAGCCGCGACGCATCCCTGGCCCTTCTCGACTTTTGCGAAGGGCGGGGAGCCAGCGGCACCTCTGGGTGATGGCCACCGACCCGTCGATGTCCCCTACCCAGTTATCTCGGGGCGGGACAAAATACGGTTCGGCGACCACGGCCACTTGCACCGACCACTGCGCCAGGCTTTGGGACAACAGGTCCTGGGCGCGGGCGCAGTGGTTGATGTTCGCCTGGAGGAAACTTAGGTCCATTATTGATGGGCGATCTCCTCCACGTCCATCTCGGCCTCTACCACTGGTTGCGGTGGGCTCGCCGCCTGCGGCTGGGACAGAACCTCAGCCGCAGGCGTATTCTTCTTTGGGGCGGCGCCGGTTGCGTCGGAGGGGGGCATGAACAAGCCTTCCCCGAGCCGGTGCCTGGCGGGCCTTGCCGGCCGCAGCGCAGACTGCGCAGTTCGCCGGCCTTGCATTCTCGCGGGCTTTGTGGCCCGCCTGACCGCAGCGATAGCACAACTCGCTGCGGTCCACTGCGCAGTCGCAGCGCTCCCCAACGTGCCCGGCTCAGGCACCGGAAGCACCGCAGGGGCCGCGACTCGAGGACAGTCACTCGAGCCGCGGTCCAGCCGATCAGTTTTCGGCCCGCCCCCTTCCCGCACCGGGCCGCCTTTATGGGCATTTTCACCCAGGCGGTCCCTACGCCTGACCGATCAGGGCGAATTTGCCCAACTTTTATCGCCTCCACGGCGCACTCACCGGCCTTGGAGAGGGCCGCTGCGACTGATTCTGGAGTGGCTGTATAGTCCAGCTCACTTAGCCGCAGTTCCACGGTATTCGTGGGCCGGGAGATTCTGATATCTTCCGACCTCAGTGAAACACTCCCTCAGCCTTGCGGCGAGGAGTCGGCCCTCTTCTGAGTTAGCCCCGGGCACCTCGTACATTGGGGCGCCCGTGGCCGCAAACTTCGGTCTCAGCCTGGTAATGTCCAGGCCGGTGAGGTCTACCCGGTTCTGTGCGTCCGTTAGCACGCCCTTATACGTCATGCTCTTCGCCACCGCCGCCGGTGTAAGAGATATTATTACGGCCGCAGAGCGTGGTGGCTGCAGTTTTGGCCCGCCCGACGTGTTGATTGTGGCGGTTGCGTGTTTGCCGCTGATGTCGGAGCGGGCCTTTCCTTCTTCTTTCTGTTCTTTTGGCCACCACGACCCACGGCGTTTCCATAGAGGTCGGAGCCGGCGGCAGCGGGCGGGGCCCGGAGCGGCTTGTGCTGGCGTGTCCTTCTTCGTCTTTTTCTTCTTTCCCCCTTGTTTTTGCCGGGGCCCTGGAAGGACCAGCGACAGCTGTTGGCGGCGCGCTAGAGGGCCCAGTCGCAGGAGCGGAGAGGGGCGGAGCTGGTTCGGCTGCTCCTTTCGCCTTCCCCTTCCCTTGTTCTTCGCCGGTTTGCCGTTGTTAGGCGCCCCTCCTACGAAGCCGCTCGTCACAGGGAGCTGCGTGTCCCCGGGGCGGCCTTTTCGTGGGCCAGAGTGGGCTCTCTGGCTGGCCCCCATCAGGGCCGACTCCACCCTGGCCTGGACCCTAGCCTCGACCATTGCCCACAATTCTTCTGTCGGGGCTTTACTGGATGACGCCTCCAGCTCGTCTAACCTGCGGCGGAGCGAGGCGTTCTCTTCTTGCAGCCCTTTGACGGTAGCTTCGAGGCGGGCGCTTTCCTCCTTAGCCTTTTTCTTTCCTCTTCGAGGCGGGCTATCGCGGCAGACTCGGGCTGCTCCACGTACCGGATGATGAGGTTGATCACCCGGTTTAGGGCTTCGTGAAGTTCCCTCTCAAATTGCCCGATTTCCTTACGATTGCCCGCACAATCTGCCCACACTCTAAGGTCCTCCTTAAGGACGGGGCGGTCCTCGTCCGCGTCGGCCCTGGGAGGTAATGGCGATTTTACGTGGCGAAGTCGCTCATCCAGTTCTTCGGTGGCCTTTCTTCGCGCCTCCTCTCGCTTCAGGCGGTCGCGTTCTTTCTGCGCCTTCTTAAGCCCGGAAGGGTATTTACCGACCGAGGGAGGACGCCCTCTCCCTCGGCCGTCGGTTGCTAGTGTCTTCGGCGCCGGCTCGTCAGTGTCACTAGTGAAGTGTAGTGACACACTGTCAATCGAGCGGGAATGCCTCCTCCAGAGCCTCCTGCTCCGGACGGAAGAGACACTTCCGCTCGACTCTGAATCTACGTCTGTGATTGTGGCCCCGGATGTTCCGGCCACCTCCATTGGCCTTTCAGCCACACTCCCCACATTGTCTACGTCGTTGGGCTTACGCCCACGACCACCGCCTCTCCGGACGGAACCGGAGTAGGCAATCTCGTCAAAATGATCGTTGGTTTTAAAGTTAAGAGAATCCATTTTGAGTCCCACGAGTATGGGGAAAGGGTGGTCCGCCCAGGCAGTGCCCCTGTACCTGGGTAAGCCTAGCGTAACCCGCACAGAGTGTCGGCCGGTACTCTGGCGGGGGTCGCACTCGGAGACCGAACTGCCCATCGGCCATGCATCCGCGTGCGCCGCCGCTTGGGATTCGGGGTGATTTTTATAGAGGTTTTCCCCGCGGTCCGGGCGGTTAAGCCAAGACCCTCGGTCCAGCGGGAGCGCGAGACATATCCACAGACCTCCACACCGGATTACGATCTGCGACGGCGACAATGGGAGAGAGAGTCCCCCACCGCCTGCTCGGGGCGTGGTGATCGCACACCGAGCCCGTCGACACCTCCGGACAGAACCGGGGCCGCCCAAGATGGGCCAATCTCACCAACCATAACACGACGGCCGCCGCAAGAGGCGACGACCGCCAACCACCTCGGTTGTCAGGATATTAGCCAGCGCGCAGATCAGCCTGATCGGTCTGATCGACGCGCCGCTGCCCAGGGTGCACCACGAGGAGGTTTCCCGACCCAGCACCCCAACCCACCTAACCTTTTTGTTGTCGCGGAGAAAGTCCCTTATTACTACCGCCCAGTCTTCGCGGGGGCGACTGAGCGGTTATGTTGGGGTAGCCGTTGCCTTACGACCCGACAATTGAGCGGCCCGGAACCCACGGGCGGCGGTCGGGCCGAGTCCCTAACCCTAACAAACTAGTCCCTACGCAACGACCTACCAACTAAAACTCCGCGTTGACCTCTTCGGCGCATAGGGACGGCTGCGTGCTACCTCGAGACATCAGGTCCGAGTTTCGTCCGCGGCCGCCCCTGCGCGGTGCCGCCTTGCGGCCCGTCTCCTGAATGGGGCTCCTAAGCCCCGCGCACCGAAGGACGCTCTCAGCGTCAGCGGCAGCGTGAGGTCAACACCACACTGCCGCCCATCCCGGGGTCAACCGAAAGTGTGCGATGAACGCACTACACGCACTGAAAAGTGCGCGCGCACTAGACGGACAGCCCCTGCTGCCCGCCGACGACCCCTTCGTGGCCCCTATTAGTCGCCTCTACGACAGGCAGGGGTTTACCGTGGTGGTATTCTCCAAACGCCCCCATTCCACAGGGCGGGAGACGCCGGTCAGTCGTCCACCCGGCGCCTCCTACGTCTCCTCTGACGGCGGGAGGGATCGGCCCGTTCCCGATCCCTCTCGGCACTCTCCTTCTGCGAGAGAACCACCTCACAGAAGTGGGCCACCGCACGCCAGGCCTCCCGACTGTCGACCATGGACGCGACCACAGCCGGCAGCGAGAGGTTCTCCTCCGGACGACTGATACGAGCGCTGCGCTCATCGTCCCAGGCTGGGCAAGACTCCAACGTATGTTGGGCCGTATCCCGCAGGCAGTTGTCACAATGGTGACACACGGCGCTTATCTCCGTCCTTGCATTCGGACACAGGTACTCCCCGAAGCACCCATGCCCGGTGAGCACCTGTGTCAATCTAAATGTTGCCGCGCCGTGGCGCCTGTCCAGCCACTGTGCGAAGACAGGACGCACTGCCGCGACGGCCCGAAGCCCCGCTGACGGGGCCTCCAGCCTGAGACGCCACTCCTCCACGGCGGTTGCCGTAAGGGAGGCCCCTTGGCCTCCACTCTTCAGGGTCGGACGCTGCCCATTCCTGAACGCCTCCTCCCTCCAATGGAATGTATCGGAGAGAGCCTTGGCGTCCAGATCCCAGGGCAGGAATCCGGCCAAAAGACTAGCCGCCTCGAACGAGACCGTGCGATACGCCCGTATGGCCCGCTGCGCAATGACCCGCTGCGGCCCCGCAGGAGAGCGGCAGAACGTTTCTCTAGGGCGTCAGCCCAGACCGGGCTGCCGTATAGTGCTATGGATCGCACGACCCCGTGGTATAACCTTCGACAAGGGATATTTGGATCTTTCCAGGTTGGGCAGCAGGCTGGAAAGAGCGCCCGCCGCCCTGGTCAACTTTGTCCTTGCTTTAAAATGGGCGCCGAACCCCACCGGCCATCCAAAATCAAACCTAAATACTCTCATGGTATTGCCGATGGGAATCCGCACCCTCCACTACGATGTGGGCACTCGGCCGGTGGGCCCCCCGAGGCCCGTGAAAGCAGATGGCCTCGGTCTTCTCGAGGGCCACCTTTAAACCTAAACGCCGAATGCGGCTCACTACATGACTGGTGCCCACCGCCGCCAGGATCGCGGCGCCCTGGACGGTCTTAGACGTCGCCGTGACCAACGTGTCATCCGCATAACACGTCACGTCGAGGCCCCAGAGATTGGCACCACGGCGCACCTTAGTGTCGTACCCGATGTTCCACAAGAGGGGCCTAGAACCGACCCCTGTGGAACACCGCACGACATCGCTCTTCGGTGACACTCGTCGGCGCTCGGATACACCACGTACCTGTCAGAAAGGTACGCGTGCACCAGACGCCTGAGATAGGGCGGCACCACGTGGTACCGCAGTGCTTCGTTGATGCATGGCCAGGGAGCGAATTGAATGCATTTGAGATGTCGAGAAACCGCGATGACGACCTTCCCCTGGCCACTGCTGCCTCCGCCTGCGACTTGACCCGCAGAATCGCGTGGACAGTTGAGCGTCCACCCTGAAAAAAGCCAAACTGTTTGTCGGCCAAATTTGGACCGACCCTCTCGGAGATGCTCGGACGAGGCGCGCGTGTATAATACGCTCAAAAGTTTGGCGACCTCGTCGAGCAGCACGATGGGCCGGTAGGCCGACGGCGACTCTTGCGGGTTCCCCTTCTTAAGCAGGACGAGCTTCCCGACTTTCCAACGCGCCGGGAAGACGCCCTGCACCATACAGGCGGAGAATAGACTGCGGAGCCGCGGCCCCAGTACTCGAGGGCTAACACCCAGGCTTTCCCGGGATGCCGTCGAGACCCGGGCGGTGTTTTTGCCCCGCAGTCGAACACTGCCGCCCGCATTTCCGCGGGCGAAACCTCTGGAATATCCCTTGCCGAAAGTTCTGACGACGATGACGCCACTTCCGGTGGCGCCATCGGTGGAGGAGTGGTCTCCTCGGTGGCCGGGAACAAGGCCGCGACCAACGTTGGCCAACGATCTGGCCTGAGACTCTCCGACAGTGGAGGCGCCGCCGTACGAAGCTTGTTCATAACTAGCTTGTATGGGCGCCCCCACGGGTCCGCGTCGAGAGTCTCCAAAACTCCCTACGTGCCGCGACCTTGGCCCTGTGAATGGCCACCCGCAGCGCTCTTCGCCTCTTTATAGAGGCCGTAGAGCTGCCGCTCCTGGTCTTCGTGGTCTCTTCCTCGGATTCGGCGGCGGCGATGCTGGCGCATCGGCGGCGCGCAGCCACGCAAGACGCGCGCAACTGCGCTAACCCGCCGACCACCAATACACCTCTCCCGCCGCGGAGGGCGACGGAGCGCCCGGGGCATGGCGGCGTCGCAGACATCCGACATTGCCACCCCGAACCACTCCGCCTTCCTGCCTCTACCCGGAACCGGACCCTCCGGCTCGGGGAGCCACGAGACTGCCAGAGCGGCCAACTCTAGGGCCTCCTTGTCGAGGCGCCTTAACGCCCACCGCGGGCCGTCCTGTCGAGGGGCACTCGGTCCACCAGTACTATTGGGCCGGATACTCGGGGGCGCGGAGACATCGAACCTTATATAACGGTGGTCCGACAGCGTCTCCACGCCCACGAGGACTCTCCAGCCCTGACACGACGTGCGACGGCGGGGCTCCCAAACGACAAATCCACAATAGACCCGCCGTTGTGCCGCACGCACGTGTCCACCGACCCCTGTTCAGGACGACCAGGCCGACGGAAATCGCCCATTCCTCCAGGACCTCACCGCGAGCGTCGGTCGCCGGCGAACCCCAGACCGCGGACTTCGCGTTGAAGTCGCCGGCGACGATCGCCGGGTGAGGTTGGCCCTTGCTCAACCAGGGCCCCCAGCCGAACGAGAAAGGATTCGAACTCGGCCAGAGGTCTGTTGGGGAGAAATAAACTCCTACAATCCACAAGTCCCCCAACAGAGCCGCGACGCATCCCTGGCCCTTCTCGACTTTTGCGAAGGGCGGGGAGCCAGCGGCACCCTGGTGATGATGGCCACCGACCCGTCGATGTCCCCTACCCAGTTATCTCGGGCGGGACAAAATACGGTTCGGCGACCACGGCCATTGCAGACCGACCACTGCGCCAGGCTTTGGGACAACAGGTCCTGGGCGCGGGCGCAGTGGTTGATGTTCGCCTGGAGGAAACTTAGGTCCATTACTGATGGGCGATCTCCTCCACGTCCATCTCGGCCACTGGTTGCGGTGGCCTGCCGCCTGCGGCTGGGACAGAACCTCAGCCGCGGCGGCATTTCCCTTCCTTGGGGGCGGCGCCGGTTGCGTCGGGAGGGGGCAGAACAAGCCTTCCCCGAGCCGGTGCTCTGGCGGGTTTGCCGGCGGCAGCGCAGACTGCGCAGTTCGCCGGGGCCTTGCACTCGCGGGCTTTGTGGCCCGCTTGACCGCAGCGATAGCACAACTCGCTGCGGTCCACTGCGCAGTCGCAGCGCTCCCTAACGTGCCCGCCTCCAGGCACCGGAAGTATCGTAGGGCCGCGACTCGAGGACGGTCACCGAGCCGCGGTCCAACCGATCAAAATTCGGCCCGCCCCTTCACCTTTGGGCCGCCTTTATGGGCAAACGAACCCAGGCGGTCCCAACGCCGGAGCGATCGGGGCGAATTTGCCCCACCTTGATTGCGTCTCGCGGGACACCCACCGGTTTGAGAGGGCCGCTGCGACCGACTCCGGAGTGGCCGTGTAGTCCAACTCCGTCAGCCGCAGCTCTGCAGTCTTTCGTGGTCGGGAGATCTTAATTATCCTCCGACCCACCGAAGACTACTCCCTCAGCCTTGCGGCGAAGGAGTCGGCCCTCTCTCTTCGAATTCGGCCCCGGGCACCTCATACATGGGGGCGCCCGTGGCCGTGAACTTCGGCTTTAGCCTCGAGATATCCAATCCGGTGAGGTCCACGCGATTCTGTGCGTCCGTGAGGACGCCCTTGTACGTCATCCCTTTGCCACTGCTGCCGGCGTCAGCGAGATTACCACGGCCGCAGAACGTGGCGGTCGCAGTTTTGGTTCTTTTTGGCGCGTCGGTTTCGGCGGCTGCGCGCTGGATGTTGGCGCTGCTGTCGACTTCCCTTCTTCTTTCTTCTGGCCACCTCGACCCACGGCGTGTCCATGTTAGCCGGGGCTGGCGGTAGTCACACAGGCTCTGGAGCGGGTTGAACTGCCGGCTCTTTTCTTCCGCTCTTCTTCGGTTTGGAGCCTGGTGCTGGCTTCTTTACAGCCGCCGCGCTCTTCTCGCGTCTTCTTGCTGGTGCCATCGCGGGTGTCGAAACCGCCGCAGTAGAAGGGCCCGCTACGGCTTGCGGCGGGGCACTGGAAGGTCCAGCGATGGGAGCGGGGATAGTGGGGCAGGAGCGGGAGCCTGAGCGGGCTGGGCCGTCTTTTTCCCTCCCTTTCCTCTTCTCCTTCCTCGGCTTGGCGTAGGTTCCACCAACATACCCATCGCTCACTGGGAGTTGGACATCCCCGGGAGTAGTCTTTCGTGTGCCAGCGGTGGTCGTTGCGCTGGGCCCATGAGGATCGACTCCATTCGAGCTTGGACCCGTGCTTCGACCATCGCCAGCATTTCTTCTGTTGACGGCCCTTTGGCGGCCGCCTCCAGCTCTTCGAGGCGTCGTTTCAGAGCAGTGTTCTCCTCCTGAATCGTCTTCATATTTGCCTCGAGCCGGGCACAGTTCTCCTGCCACTTCTTAGCCTCGCTCTCAAGAAGAGCGATTGCAGGACTCAGGTTGGTCTACATACCTGGCAATTTTGTTTGTGACCCAGTTTAGGGCCTTCTGGGAAGTACCTTTGAGGTTGCCAGATTTCCTCACTGTTGTGCGTACTACCTGGATACACTGCCTTAGGTCTTCCCTCAGCACGGGTCGGTCCTCTTCTTCAGTGTCTTCCTTGGGAGGAATCGGCGACTTGACAAAATGGAGCCGGTCCTCCAGCTCCTTGTCGGCCTTCTTCGCCTCCTCGCGCTGGAGTTTATCCCGCTCGAGCTGAGCTTTCCTCAAGCCGACATATTTGCCCACTGAGGGCGGGCGTCCTCTTACTCTGCCGTCGATCGCCTGCGTCTTCGGCGCCGGTTCGTCGGTGTCGCTTGTGAGACTCAGCTGCGAAAAGCTGTTTCTTGTGTGCGAGTTCCTCCTCCAGAGCTTACTGCGTACGGTGGAGCCGCTCCCACTTGAGTCCGAGTCTAGACTCAGAGGCCGTACAAATTCAGCTACCACCTCCATGGGCTTCTCGCCTGTTTTTCTCCTTCTGTACTTCGCCATCAGCGGGCTTTCGCCCCCGAACTCCGCCTCCCCAGCCCCGGATTCCGGAGCCGGAGAAGGCAACTTCGTCAAAAGAATAATGGTTTTTAAGTTGAGATAAGGATTCCATGATTGTTCCCACGAGTATGGGGAAGGGGTGGTCCACCCAGGCAGTGCCCCTGTACCTGGGTGTTCTAGCGTACCCGCACAGAGTTTCGGCCGGTACTCTGGCGGGGTCGCACTCGAGACCGAACTACCCATCGGCCATGCATCCAGTGCGCCGCCGCTTGGGATTTCGGGATTTTTTATAGAGGTTTTCTTCCTCGCGGTCCGGGCGGTTGCCAAGA
>NW_023592741.1:0-11050 GCF_014839805.1 Manduca sexta | reverse complement strand
CAATTTATCGTAACTTCGTTTTCCCTAAATGCGGATTCCCAATCCCTTTTTAGCTGATGGGAAAATGTTTGTTTGCGGAATGATAGTAAGATTTTTATGCATGTCGATGGGATATTTTTTTCACCAACATATATTGGTGATCAATTCGTATTTCTTTATAAATCAAATTATTATTATAAATCATCTCGTTTTTACTTTCTTATCTTAAGTTTTATTAATATTCTAAATGCAAAAGTTTTAATGTTTGTTACAAATAAACGCCGAAATAACTGAACGGATTTGGATGATATTTGGCACTCAAATAAACCATATCCTAGATTAACGTATAAGCTACTTTTCATCTCGGTAGTTGCTTACATGGTATACAATAGGATTTTTAATCAGGTTGTTAAAATAGATAGCGTTTGCGTCGTACAGGTGGCGCTATGAATCATTTCAGTGTTTTAGGATCTAGTGGAGCAAAAAAGACTTTTTATGCGGGCGAAATCTCTACATAATTTGTCTCTATTGTAAGGTTAACTAAATATTTTAACAATTATAATTTGATTGAAGTTTAATCGAACAGTCATAATGAATTTTATGTGATTAAAAAGTAATTAGCGTGAATAACTCACCTAATTCGTTCCAATAATTATAACATGCACTTACGTGTATATGGTGCAGTAGATGCGTCGGTACATTGTCACTCCTCAGGTATTCTGTGCCCAACTGCGCACGTAAATCCTCCGAAGGAAGCTAAAATATCATATTTGGTAAAAAAACTGAAATTGTATCCAACTTGCCTCAAGATTTTTTATAATAAATCCAATAAATAGAAATACAAAAATGTAGGTATTAAAACCAAAGTTATTGAATATTAATATTGTAAAACTACACAAATGTAGATATTTGCAAGACAAATTGAAGCAATAAACTTTTTAATACCACTAGATTTGGGTTATACTATTTTGTACCCCGGCTGTTGAACGAGCGCGGAGATAGAAGAGGAAGACAGCCGAACAAGCCGGTGGGTACGAAGTAACGTAAGTTAAATTTTCATGTTTTATACATTAATTTTGTATGGAATATCGAAATTTAAGTTTTTACCCAAATACGATAAAACTACGAAGAGTAATGATTTTCTAAGATATAATAAAGTGTTCATATAAAAACTATATTATTTGGAATTGTCATTAACTAAAACCCTATATGGGATTTTCACAAGTTGTACCAAAATTCTGACCATGATAGATAGCTGATGACCACTCACAATTTCTGAGATGTTATAATTTAGAGTATCTAAGTTTTGTTTATACTAAATATTAGGTAACTTATATGAAACATAAAAATCTCAGGATTATTTATTTATTGATTTTAGAAATATAATAATACCTACTTATATAATATTCTCTAAGTGATGACCATATTTAGCTCGGCATATTTTATTGTTAAATTTAATTAAAATGCACGCTACTTCTCGAATAAAAATACTACAACTTTCCAACATTGAATACTGCTAAGTACTTACTAGCAATTATTACAAACAACAAGTTGAGAAAATTGAGTCCTTCAAAAAGATTTATTACAACAACAAAAAATTACCTATAATTACAGTAAGTGCTTAATTTGTAAATTCAAGCTATTTATAAAATCTTTGTATAGTTGAATAAATTGGTTAGTTTGATTCTTACCAAAGGAGACGGGCGAAATTGGACTTGACCGTACACTTATGAAACATATATCAATATTCTTCTTCTATTTTTATATCTGCCATTAAAAAATATTAGATTGTATTACAATGGGAAAATAAAATATTTTTTTATGAATAAGTAACTGACTTCCTGTATCGGGAATATCTATTATTAATGTACATGTGTCGTCTTATTAATATATATTATTGTTATTCGCTGTCTGTACTTCTGCGCAAGTGAATGTTTTTGGTTTGATATTTTTATTTTAACGACTACGGCTTTTCAAGAATATTTAAACGATTGCTGTTTTAATGAACTACCCACGCTTATTCAACAACGGACTTTAATTTCTTGCTTGCTCGACTGATTTTGCTTGTTCTACCGGATTTCGAAAAGTAACGATGAACCATCAACACCATTGTGTTAATTGTAGCATAGCTACATGGCGTTGTAACACTAAAGGAATTCGTCCAATTGAAAACGAAATGGTTCTTTCAATAATATAAAAACAGTATAAACTCATGTCTGATTCCATGAAGGAGTAGATAAAGAAGATATGCAACCTACACACTACAACTACACTTAGTTTCATCTTGCGATAAGTACCTTTATATCGGTCCTCGTCCATCCCATGCGATAATTTCAATTCTAGTTATTATCTGAGCCAGCTGCTCATTAGTCAACACGGCAATCCAATGGACAATAATTAGGTGCTGTGAACATCTTGTGCTATCGGGTAAATACGAAGTTACTCACAGAAAAGTGTTTTTTGTACGCTATATTTTACAGCGATTATTTCTTTACTCCCATTGTAGAGACAGAATTTTTTTTCTAATATAGAAATGGTTCTATTATTCCTACAAAATAATGCATAAATCATCTCTGTAACACCAAGCCCAAGGTTCTATGAAGTTTCGCCCGTCTCCTTTAGATAAAGTATTATTACTTAATTACAAGTATCGATCAACATAATGTCACTCAGGGTAAAAATAAATACTTTATTTAAATTTACTCCAAAAAAATTTTTGCTAGCGCTTTTTAAAAACATGCGATTCTAAATCAAACCAGGTTTCTTATAACTGATAGCCCGATAATATTTAGACATAATCGCTAATTACTTATACAATTAACTGATTTAACTATTAATAACGAAATTACAGTACCTGATTGACCAGATAGCTTTGGACGAAGGAGTTGCTGTCGTCTTCCTCGGACAGTGGCTCGCTCTTGACGCGGAAGAGGCCGGCGTCGCCTGGCATTTCCTATTTGTAATTATTCTATTGTTACAAACAAACATTAAGGCGCATTAAATAAAATATACATTTCGAATACAAATCCGTAAATTCCATAATCTTTATCAATACACTCAAAACTTTGTACCTTTTCAAATTTCAGACCGTTACCCTAGTTTATAACTTGAATTACTCAGTAGAACATAATTTCTTTGGTACTTCGCGCGATCGAACATTACGTTATATAAGTAGGCTTACATATACAATTAGACAAAAGGAAGCGGACTTTATTGAATTTTTTCTCGATTGGTGCACAAACGAAGAGCGCAAACTTTAATTCCATCTCTGTCTGCCGGCCGCGGAGCCGCGTCTGGCGACCGTTTCTCATTGTTTTGTTTTAGTCTACCCACATAACCATATTATATCGAGCGCGAGAAACTTTCGACTAAATAAAATTCCCGCGAAACTGGCTCAAAACTTTAACCTCGCGAATAACGTAAGTAGATACAATCGACTTTAAGAAACTGCAGGTAGCGTACATTATCGCACGTTGGCGGGCCGCGAATCCGCACGCACCGCGCCGCGCCGTCGTCGCGTCGGTGCACGGTGGCGGATAGTGAATGTAAAGTTGCGCGGTTAACCCGCTCACTGCTCACATGATTGTGGCGGAGGCACGCCGCACGGACGCGGCTCACGGCTGCGCGACCCGCCATCCGAGACAGATACGAATTCACTTTCGCCGTCTTCGCGAAGGACAGCGCGAAACGGAACTGATAAACGAGGGAAACGAAGACAAGATCCCAGTCGGGTGCTCCTGCTCGACTCACCTAGTCGGTCAGCGGTGGCCGCGGCAGTCGCCCGCTCGCGCCACGCGTGCAATGTGCACGTCAACCCTTACGACACGCCGCAATCCACACGCGCGCCTCCACGGTGACCTTCGGGATACGATGAGATGTCGCAAATGAAAGTGAATTCGGCATACACCCGGCCGAGTCTGCGTCGCTGCGTGGCGCATGTTTAGGAGGTGCAGGGCGGGCGCGTGCTGATTTTTTTCCGCGCCAAAGAAATAAAAACAAACGCCTTTTTGCCGGGGACCGGCCGCGCGCCGCTCCGAGCTTCCCTCCCAAACTCCCAAACCCGTCCGGCATGTATAGTACACCGCACAGTATACGCGTGGCCGACTTGCGCTCCGCCAAACTCGAGAGGAATTTGTCTTAAAATAAATATTAACATATAATAAGTAGATAAGTTAGAGAAGCGGGCGAGAGTAGAGCAAGCGGCGACAGATAATTGTCGGGAGGGAAGGTGCATCGTAGCGTATGTAGGTATGCAGAGCGGCGAGGGAGGCAGCCCGCGGCCCGACTCGCCGGCGCCCCGCACCCGACGCCCGACGCCCGGCGCCTTCTCTCTCTGCTCCGATTGATTTTTATTACAAGAATTTCGCTCGTGGTTTTTTTTGTTTTCCGCACATCGAAAGCCCGCCGACGCACACAAAGGGAATCGTATAATTCGTTTGTACGAAGTTACTAATGCTATTGATTTTTTATAACGAAGCGACAACGCTTGCAAAGGAATCGTTCCGGGTGGCGTCTCTCATTCTCAGCGGTGAATGTTTTTCGTTCATTTGCCGAATTTGCTAATTAAAATAAAGGGGTACTAACTACTAACCTAACATATCGAGAAAACTGGGGTCGTTAAACTTATTCCGTATTCTTTGTTTGAAATAAGATTCTCTTATGCGATAAACAAATACCGTTATGTGACTATGAACGAATAACATAATCAGTACCTCCACTCGCAAAATGCATAATAAAAGCTTCTACGTTGAATATGCGTACACTAAAATATGTGCAAATGAACTCTGTCCTTCGGTTGCTATAAGTTATGCAATAAATAAATCTTTATTAGGTAATTAATTAAATGTTGTTACACTTCAACGTAAAAAGGAACACAATTATAAGAACTTAAACTATACTTTCTCAAGAAATGAATACAGAACAAAGAGAAGGAAACTCAGATTGTAAAAACAAAAAAAGTTACGACGCGATTGAACAATTCTTTGAATGTCTTGAGATTAGACACAGGTTTGAATTTTTTGAATTTCCGCGAATCTTTTTATTGCGCTTTGAAATTTGTTTTGACCTTCCCTGGCTTAAATTATCTTTAAGGTGCCTCAGGTATAGGATTACAATATTACCTACGTTTCACCTTGCATGTCATCATCAAACACATTTCATCAGAATTACTTTAATATTTAACCTACTAAACGGGAACTGGTGGCAGATCTCTCATATGTGAGAGTCTGCCGGGGCAGGTACCACAGGAATGTTTATTTCTACCGCCAAGCAGAAGGATGTAGTCACTGTAGCGTTACGTTTTGAAGAAGTTTGTAGGCAGTGTAACCACTGGACATAATGTAGCTTAACATCTCACGTCTCAGGATAGCGAGCGCGATGAAATACCAAACAATACTTTGTAATTCAAGGTGTTGGATGTTGTTACTATTATTTATGGGGGGCGGTCATATCGCTTACCATCGGACGAACGGCAAGCTCGTCTCGTCATACAAAGAAATAAAAAAATAATAAACTTAGATGAACAAAAACTAGATAGCCTCGCAAATTCTGTCTAATGTATCTTGCTTTGTATTTATGGGTATGATAATATTCGGAACAGCCCAATTTGCGTGATAGTAAAGATACCTTTATAAAATGTGGTTAACAGTCATCATTGTAGTAAATTCGTGAACATCTACGTAATCAATCTCTCTGGATATTATTTTTAAACTACTTGACATGAACTTTCTCTCGACCCTGCCCGTCTTGTTTTGATGGATCTAACGATTCCCTTTGATCTCCGTGAATTCTGCGATGTAATCTGGCCGAACTTCACTCACTTATAACAGTAATAAACATTAATAAGAAACATCTCGATTTAACCAGCTTTTGGGTCCAATACCACAGACATTCAAGTACAAAGAGGTGAAACTTATATACATTTTCAATCCATAAGTCGACTGAACACGGATACTTAGTTGTCTCTCGTATGTACTACTATTGCTGAACGCCTCTTCACTAATCAGATCCAGTGATCTTACTTTGCTGTACATTATAAACATTGCACTTTCTTTTTTGAAGACGGATTTTTAGTTGGCGCTTTGTATTCGTTATCCGAACAAACCAGCTCTCTATATGGTATACCATCTACTAGGACGGTATGCTACCCTAGCACACTTATATAGAATAAATACCACTATTGACTGTAAAAGTATTATAAAATTGCCAATAAGATGCAATGTTATTTCATAATTCCTGCTATTCACAAAGATAGTTAATTTTGCCAATTTTTTTTATAAACCCTACGAAAACTACATATATTATGATAAAACGTAATGAAATAGCTCGAATCTAATTTTGACAAAAATATCCGCATTCACGCCCTCAACCTGTTATCGCCGTACATATATAAAACAAATTCCAGGAATATTGGCAAGGATTTCGATTAGAAGTTTACTAATTAGTAATCACATTCGACGCGCATACAAAAAATCGGAAATTATCAACAATGCTTTAAGTTGTATTAGATATAATTTACTCAAATATTACAATTCATCCCTTTATTCATTATTATTTTTGAAGAAAATTTATTAACTCGCTTATTATTGAATTAAATTATGTTTAGGACATTCTTGCATTAGAGGTCTTTATTTTTTAGCATTTGATAACGTAGTCACTGTTTCCAGTAGATAAATAATTATGATAGTTAAAAGTTAAAAGAAACTCGTCATTTTATAACAAGAGGCTGATAAATGAACAGATAGGTTATAAGCCCTTATTTTATATACCTAAGCATACGTATTTTTATTTTAATTAAGCACTACATAGCATTAAGGCTCCCAGGAAAACGGAGCGCCAACAATATTTTTGTAGATAAAAAAAACATATTTCTACAATATTTTATGTTCAACTGGTAGCTTAATTTTTTTTTGTATTTTGATATCACATGTTTCATTAATTTTATAATGAAAGAGGTATTAAGTTGTTTGTTCTTCCTAAAGTTACATAATTTTAACTTACAACCAACCCTATTACATAAACAATTCAATAGGGAACATTTTAGTAGTTTAACATTTTCAATGGGTCCTAGATTTTTTAAAGTAATTACTTGTAAGGTTTCATATTCCTGCCCGTGGCTCACGGGCGGCCGGGCCGTTAATGTACGGAATGAATGCTCAAGACCATTTGCAAAGGAGGGCCTTGAAAATAGGCCTTCATCCTAAGAAATTGGATGACTTACAAATTAAATAATATGAATTATAGATAAAAATAAAAAACAATTTATTAAATCATCTATCAATATTACTTAACCGATTTTAAAATTGTTTCATTAATCGAAAGTTACATTACGCTTAAGTGCTAGAGGCAACTTTTAATTCCAGGAATGAATGTCAACGCGGACGGAGCTGCGAGCAAGAGATAGCTTCCGATAACTACACAGGCAGTAATGTCTCCATTAAAGTCTAACTGAAACACAACAGAGGTTACTTACTGCTCAGCGGCAGAAAAGGAGAAAGCATTAGTGATTAGTAAGTAGCCAGACTGTCTCGCACTCAAGAAACCTATATAAAAATGTAGAGTATAATGTCATCGTCATGGTCATGAGCAACATCCGTTACAACTCTACAATCTATTGGACGAAGCAATTGCACACGCCATGAAAGCAATTTAAAATCCCGACGGAAAGGGACGGCCTCATTCAACGATGCACGTCGATTTATTCCTCGCTCATACATCAACTATACTCATTAACATCTATCGCAACATATTTATGACTAATACACAAGACTTAGTACTTATCTCTACTAATGTATTAATTCGAGGCTCTGGCCGCAAAGTCCATCCTTGAGCTAACATCGGGAGATCCTTATTCTATGGACATTAAATAGACAAAACAATTATATTATAATTATTCGGCCACAGAGTACTGACTACTCAAAGAATTTTTAAACGACACCGAAGTTAAAGCATAGTTTTACTGGCAAACTCCGTGTGTGCAGGCACACGTCGCAGGTCATGTAATCACCGCAGACAATTTGTCGTCTAGTGGACCAATTTGCGCTACATCATACATTTCCATACTATTTCGTTCACAGTTCAGACGCCCGGCAGACAATTTACTCGTAATCATTGAATACTCAAATCACCTAGTAGGATAAGGGAACTATGAATCAGGGTAAAACCCATACGTATGAATATATGGGTCTTTTCTTTCAGATTTTAGTAATTGTAATTGAATTACTTAACAAAATTGTATGACAAAATACATAATAAAAATATGAGATATCGTGTTCACAGAATTGAACCTGGAACTTCCTATATTTTTTCATCGAGTCGGCTTTGTCATCATCTCATTATTATGGAAAGATAAGAAATATTATTTACTCAGTTATTTCATATTATTGCAGTCTCAACAGTACCTACCTACTTTCATAAGTACTTATCTTTTAAATTTTAAACATTGTTCTTGAATATTTACACCCAAAGACCCTGTGGACCTTTTTGTAGGCAAGTTAGAATATAATCATTGCAACGTAAAAAAAAGTAAACGAAATGTTTATAAACTACAAATTACAAGTCAACAATGACAGTATAAAACAATGTAGTATGTACTAATTAAACGCATGTATATATTTGGCACCAAAAGATGAAACGATGTGATCGTTAATTTATCGTCTCAAACAGTGCGTATGTCTGTCAATAGGTGGCGCTGTAAGGTACATTTAGCTCAAAACAATTATGAATTTGTCTAAAGAAAACATTTTTAAATAATTTATTATAATAAATAAAAATGTTGACATATTATGTTTAGATTAAAAATAATATAACATTGACAACTATAATATGGTGTGCAATCACGGGATATTCTGTCAAAAATGTAGGTCAAGGGCAAATTGAACTAAAACGTAAAATGCTGTAGTACGCGATGTTATGATATATAAATGTACAAACACGAATAAAATTATTTAATCATGAAGAAAATCCGCCTTTAATTTTGTAAACTCGTACAAAGAAGCTAAAAATGCTACACAATTGAATTTCAAGCTTTCTAATTTTTTGCTAATGGCAACATTCATAGAGCTTATTTTGGGTCACTCGCGTCGCTTCCAACTTGTACTTCGTTTGGATTTTTGTAGAGGTGCCTTTCTCTAAACTTGCAACATAGCATAGTTTTGTGTTTTCAATTTCATTCAATCAAGAAAGCTGGCGGGTGTGCAAATGTGGAATCATTGTGAAAATTAACTCAAAACTTACGAAATCGTGTTAAAATACTCTAATTCAGTTAATGCAATAGTCAAGGTAAGCATTTAACGCAGTTTGGTGTAGCGTTACGAACGTGATAAGGGCTAACTTACTGGCTAGACTTTTCATCTTGAAAATTTCCACTCGGTGAACTTTCGAAGTGAAGTTTCTCAGAAGTTTCTTTGTTGACTTTAAACTTTTCCGAAGTTATACGCGCCGCGAGTTCTCGTCGCTTTCGTGTATGATATATGTGTCAAGAAAAGTTTGCTCAGAAAATAGTAAAACTTAGAATTTTCGTCGCCATTTTATTTTTTGTCGCGCTGGAAAAGCGGCCATTTTCTTTGTGCCGCGTCGCTTACGACGGCTCGTATGCGGTCCCTAAAGTTAATTTAGTTAAGTCGGGGCGTGATCTCATCGTATGAAGTGATTCGGTGAGATAATTTGCGTTCTGTGACAAGAAACTTGCGGATTTACGTAGTTGCGTGTTGTGTGAACAAAGTTTTTCCTAATGGCCTAATTATTGCGTGGTGTTTTATACTGTTTAGACACAGTGTTGATACGGTGGTTTCGTAGGGCAGGCGGGCGCGGCGAGCGGCACGACGGCATCATGGACGACGACCAACAGTTCTGCTTGCGGTGGAACAACCATCAATCCACCCTGGTGTCCGTGTTCGACACCCTGCTAGAGAGGGCATGCACGTGGACTGCACCCTGGCAGCCGAGGGACAGACGCTCAAGGCGCACAAAGTGGTGCTGTCCGCGTGTAGCCCCTACTTCGAGGTGAGTACTCGATGTAGGTCAATTCAATCGTAAGTCGCGACTTGCGCGCAAAGCAGCGGAGTTTTGCTCTAATAAACATTCCACTGGTTTCGTTCTAGCTTTCATGTATAAGCAATTAGGCGGCTCGCATCGCCTGCATAGATGAGTTGGCAACAGAAAGTTGCCTCTACCACTTTTTCTGAATGCCATTTTACAATTACACATTACCCAACATTGGCGTGCATTAGACAAACGAGCGTTCGATTTGTATTGAGAACATTAATAAATTAGTTTTGATTGGTCCGTGTCATGGATACGGGCCGAACGACGTTAAGGCGTACATTTATATGCGTAATGTCGAAATAATTCGATGCATCAATAACAATCACATGTTGTTCAGCTGTTCAACACAAACAAACTGACAAATGACAAACCAAACAATTGCCTCTGCACTCTACAGGTGTCTCCACTAACCTTGTATTAATGTACAATAAAACAAGTTTTATCAATGAAAAACGAATTCAAAAATGGAATTTCGTTACCATGACTAGTGTAGCCATTACATTTCTATCAAAATGTACTATCTGATAATTGATGTAACCACATACTTAGTGTTAATAGAGTTATAGAATTGTAATAACATACACCATTACTAATGGATTCTGCCATAAAATGTTGTTAAAATATACAGTACTCTAAGTACAAATCACTTTCTCATGACATGAATATTTTCAATAACATGGAGCAAAACCATTAGAGATTTAAAACATTCAAATAGTACTTATACACCAACATTTTTAATGAAATAAGTTTTTTTGTATTAAATATAATTTGTATTTTTGTATACTTTTTCCTTTACTTTCTTTGAGTAGAATGCAAGTTTTATGAGAAGACTTACAAAGCTTTACCTCAGAATAACCATTTACAGAGATTTGTTAGTATGGAAGCTTTGTTTTGGCCATATAGTGCTTTGTTTCCATAATTCAAAATATTTGGCCATATTAAAACCAATAATTACTTACCAATAAATACTATATTTAGTGCATTAAGTGAATTCACCAACCCTTGTTCTAAATATGGAAACAATATG
>NW_023592740.1:0-32798 GCF_014839805.1 Manduca sexta | reverse complement strand
AGTCCATTTCTACAACATGACCTAAAAATAGATCGAAACTTTCACGCATTTGCAATAGAACCAAACAGAAACACAATTACGCAACAGCTTCCCGTGAGAGATGAAAGAGTTGACAAGTAAGTGCAGTTAATGAGGTCATTTGAAATAGCTTCTACTGCAGCGGTATTTGCATAGGCTATTTCCAACGTCACCCAAGGAGTCTCAGCTTTGTGCGACCGCAATAACGTTTAATTACAATAATTGCTGGCAGAATGGAAAGATTTCGAAATGAGTTTATCTTCCGTAGGCAGATGGAATCATTTAAGTATCTACTTGAAATCTAAAGTCGATTTAAACACGCCTCATTTAGATTTCATATTTGGGGTATGAAATTTAAATTTACCTTTACTAATAATATGAGTTCTATGTTACTCGAATAAATAAATATTCTTAACAATAATATTGTCTTTATAAATTGCTGTCTGCCCTGCTGCCCCGCGTTAGCTATACTTGTCCGCTCATAAAGAAGTACGATTGCAGTACCTACGTACAAATTGATAAATAAATCAAAGGTAAAATTATAAAATAGAAAACATAACAGATTTTAATAAAAACTTAAAATATTTTATTCATTAATCGTAGTGTGCAATGCATTAGCCTGCAGCCATGAGGCCTTCTCCCATCTACTTTGCCGGTCACCATGAGTTTCACGAAGTTGACATATTGCCCACTACAAATGCTATTTAATCCTACACACGTCATTAGATCAAAATCAGGATCAGAAGGCTTTACGAAACGTGAATTCAGTTTAGTGCGTTTCGCACGTTTGATTTCAAACATTGGGATGTTCACTGTATCAAAGCCTTTGGCAGTTAATGTCAACTGAATATTGGAAACCATCAAAGCATTTCGGATGTAATTCCATGGAATTGGTTGTGGTCTTATCTCTAAACATTACATGCTTTAGCTATTGGTCTGATTAGCTAGGAACCAAAATAGTCATTTTACTGTACGTACATTCGTGTCTAATTTTGTGCCATATGAATGGCTTGCAGAGAATTGTTAGTTTACTCGTCATAATGCTTAGAGGCGAAATCTATCAGTCTGTAATTTTATAGTAAAACGTGTCACAAATACCCTTAAAAAATATTATTGTTCTAACCATATTGATACGTGAAAAATTATACCGCCTTCAAAACCACTAAATACCAAAAATATTTAACATTGCTTACTTACTATTGAGTGCCGTGGGGTAATCATCTCTTGTCAGTCGCAATTCTACTGGACCTCATTCCACTTACCATCAGCTGCAGTGAATCAATTAGCCGTTCTCGTTTAAAAAATAATCATTTAAAAATAGAAACATTTAAAATTTTTAAGATAATTTAATTATTTCAACACTATCCTGCCTTTAAGTCAGTCAGTCCGTTATTACAAAAAGCTTTGATGCCGTCTCTGTCCTTTCTTAATATACGTTGATTGATTAAAGAGTCCTTTGAAGTCCGTTTTCATTTCAAGTTAAATATTAAGTGATTTTTTTATTATTATACTATATGTATTCATTTGAAAAGTAAATTATTAAATGTTGTTCTTTGTTACTTTAATTAAAAGCATTCACTCGTAATTTTCTTCAAGACTTCTTCAACATAATATTTGAAAAACTTAATCCCTATTCCATTTAAAATTTGCTTTCACTACTAGCCAATGTTTTAATTAATATTGTTCTGTTACTGTAAAAGGAATTACAGATTCAACTTACATTGTTATAAACAATATGACTTGGAATTAGATAATATTATGTATAGAGATGAAACTAGTTTTATTAGCTATACGCGAGCTGAAAATGTATAAATGTATCTATCGCATACAAATTCCAAAGAAAATAATAATATTAATATCTATAAAAAAAATTATCAGCAAACTCATGCGTACCCATTTATTTAATTTAAAACAGAGATGTTTCAGAGAATTGTTTATCACAGTCCATGCACAGAATAAAATAAATAAAAAACTACGAAACGCAACCCAGCACAAATTGCGATTTTGTGAACTCATGATGTTTGTAGGAAAAACAACTTTGTACACATTCTGTTTCATTATATGTACGAATTATAATATCTAGTCAAACTTTTATTCGAGTGAATTGAAATAAAAGAACGTGTTTCCGATGCAAAGGCTACATTTTAATTATTGTTTGTTATACATTACAACGGTGCAAATAAGTATTAGACAGTGTGTGGGCTTATTTTATGAATAGAGACCGACAATAAAGAGTCAGTATCTCTCAGTTCAGAACGGATGCTTCGGGACGTTGTATAACTACCTATAGGGTGTTTTCAATGACCAACCAAAATATTATTATCGGGCTGTTTATTATTTATAGAATATTTCTATATATTAATATTATGAATGTCGAATAAAATTTAATAAGTATCAGGCTAGCGCTGACAAAGTTAGAAAACACGCCTTAACTGCCTCAGTAATAGAGGCCTATGCCCAATAGTTTATTAATTATCATGTACCTTGACCTGTCATTTACAAATATAATCTCCTACGTTACTAATAATTTATTTATTATAGTGGAACAAAATACTTAATATACAAAACTAGTATACATTATTTATTTATTTTACTTATTGCCTTAGTAAGCAAACGAGCAAGCGGTTCACTGAATGATAAGCAATATCTGCCGTCCAAGCTCTTTGCAATGCTATGGGCACAGACAAACCGTTGCCTACCGGGAAGAAAACAATCTTTTTAAACCTCATTTAAAGAGGGACAAGTCACAGCGCTCGTGAAACTCCCTGCATTCCTCATAATGCTATTTTGAAAGACATTTATTAATTTATATTGGACATCAGAGTATTAGATTTAATACCGCAATTATTTACCTAGCGGCCCGAAGGGGTGGAATTAGTGGACTGTCTTGTTAATCTTTTGAAATTTGTAACTAAGACATACTAAGGGCGGGGAAAATTTAACAACAAAGCCTTTTGGCCGAAACGAAACCTCCATTTTAGCCTAAATTTATTTGGATTTTATTAAGTAGATATTGGCTTCAATTTGAGATGGCAGTCCTCACTGTCAAACTTATTAGATGATTTTATTTCTTTCGGGAAGGCGGTCCTACTTGAATTGCTAGTAGATTGGTAGTTTATCTACGCTTCGCAGTAAATTAAACTAAGACGATTACTGGTCTTTTGCGGTGAAATGGATTGATTCTAATTTTGAAATCGCCTGTAATTTGGAATTTAATTTTAAATAATTCGTTATTATTCTAAGAAAACATCGTAAACTGTATACCTGAGATATTCTCTATACGAATTTTCATAGTATGTGAAGTCTTCTAATCCGCACTAGGCCAGCGTGGTGGACTAAGGCCTAATCCCTCTCAGTAGTAGAGTAGGCCCGTGCCCAACAGTGGGACAGTACATTATAATAGAAGGCCGATATTATTTAATTAGTATTCTATTTTATAATACGTAATGACTTACAATTGGATTACGTTTCCTTATTTCTAAAAATACATATCTCTTATAATTAAAAATTTAAACTACTAAATAGTTATTGTAGGGTATTAAAACTATAAAATTTGCATTTTAGATAAGCGAGCTATTTAAAAGCGTTTGAGATTACGATAGTTTCGTACTAATAGCTTTATTAAACAATTTATGGATAGATCTACACTGCAACTAGTAATATGGAATGGTAAAATGGATGGTTTCTGAATGTACAGTCAACCCCATAAGTAGCTGGATATAGTTGAAACTTCAAATTGCCTATACGCGTTAAGTATAATAAAATAATTTTTCTTTGATAGGAGTAAAGAACATCCTCTTTATGTAATTTTTGTGAAGATTTTTTTTAGGAACACGAAAGTATATAGGCTATTTGAAGTCTTGAAATTTTTCAGCTTGTGGTTGATAGTACATGAAGGTAGAAGTAAGTTAATCGGTCTGTCTCTCCACGCAGCAACGAATTGACACCGTATAAGGGCGTTTTCATCTTTAAAAAATGCATAATAATTGCAATCTAACAAACTACCTCCTACTAAAGTTAATAAACTAAATATCAAGTCATTGGTTAGTTCAATTAAATAGTTGAACCAACTTTTATAAGTCGTAACATGATTGATTGAATTTATGTAGTCCAGGTGCAGAAAGTTGCGGTTAGTTAGCATGATTTCTCAAAGCGAACTCTGTCTGTAGACGCGCGGATTATTTAATAACTTTGATACTGCGTAATATTAATATAGTCTTTTGCTGGCGCCATAGTCAGTGTGAAATTTTTTTTTTTAATACGTGAGTAAGTGATCTTACTGCCCCTGATGGTAAGTGAAGTGGGGTCCAATAGAATGACGACTGGCAAGAAATGATAAGTAGGTACCCTTCGACAGCCGCTCAATAATGCCGACCTGTTGGAACCGGATATACACAGGCTGATCCCGGAACGCGACACACTTACGTGGGTCACTATGGAGGGTAACACCTTGTGTACGGTGGTCGCTATCCGGACGGATATAAAATATAGCGTCCATTTAGAAACACCAAGCTTAAGCTTTATACATATATTAAGTATGGATTTGTTAAATGTTTCAAAATGGCACTCACTAATTAGTGCAAATAAGATCGTTATTTAATTGCAATTGAACACTCAAGAAGAGCATACAACTCAGATCGGATAAACTAAAAGCTTTGCCGTGTTTCAATTCTTCCAGCTCCAAGCAATCCGAGTTCAAAGTTTTAAAATACTAGAAACTTCTTCATCTGTAATTTAAAACTAACTGTAGGCGACAGACCGTCTTCAATTCGACATTTTAAATATGTCCCTTTTTAAATTCATGTTTTGTTAATCTAAACTTTAAATTCTAGGTAATAAGAATTAAGTTAGTTATCTTCAAGTTTGAGGTTTTGTCCAGTCTAGATAACGAATCAGAAAGGAAGAAATCTGTAGAAGAACGAGTCTCCGGCATAGACCATCAGATTAGCAAGCTGAAGTGGCAGTAGGCAGGGCATATAGCTCACATAACTGATGGCCGCTAGGGCACAAAGTTCTGGATTGGAGGCCACGAACTGGCAAGTACAGCGTCGAACGTCCACCACGAGGTGGACAGATGACCCCATAAAAGTTGCAGGAGATCGTTGGATATGGGCTGCTGACAATAGGTCGATCTGGAAATCTTTGGGGGAGGCCCATGTTCAGGCGTGGACATCCTGCAGCTGACGATGATGATGATGAAAGCTGAAGAGTTTTTTTGATCGCGCTAATCTCAGGAAATATTAACCGATATTTGCTATTTTTTCATAAATAGGAAGCTACTGCTACTCCTGAGTGCTATACGCTATTTTTGATCTCGGAAAATCTTTTACACGCGATCTGAGCCGCGGGCAAAAACTATCTTTAACAGCCTGGCGAGTGCTGTAATTTAAAGGCTGACAAGACAATACCCTGCTTTAGTTTGAGGGAAAAAAATTAGATTTATCACCATCTGCTAGATTGTTTCCATTTTTATATAAATTATTAAAGTTTTATGTAAGAGTTGTAGATGAAAATGTTACAGTTCTATTAATTGAAGTACTAGATGTATGTAGAATATAAGAATAGAATGTATGAAAATCTAATTATCACTAAAACGATTTGAGAACCGTATTTATGCATTCACTTATTTTTGTACTAACACTATCATAATTATACAAGTATTTATTTCATTTCATTCCGTAGGAGTTATTTATCCTTGTGATTAATTTCCTTGACAAGCTAAACCCATTCCCTCTGGACCACCTGAGTACGGTTTCTAAAAGCATTCTTTATGTTTCAAATAAAATAACAGGTTTTCGCACAACACGTAATGGAGTAAGCTCGCTGCGTTAATGGAAATTTACAAATATAAAGGAGGTAGAAATATTACTAAGAACAAATATAGAGAACTTTTCAGGTTTCCTCGCGATGTTTTTCTTTGCCGGATAATTCACAAATAATATATACATATTTTAGAAAAGTCATAGGTTTTTGGGATTCGAACCTGCGAACATTCGTCTTGACAGTCCGTTCCTCACCTAACTAGGCTATCGCCACTAGTAATAAGATATTATAAACACATATAGACGATATTGATCAGACATTGAAAACAGTTTAAAAATACTTTTCAAATAAACCATTTAATCTATTACCAATAAGTAATTTAGTTAAAGCAATTTATTCTTAAAATATTCTGAGAAAGTAAATGCTATATACGAAAATCAAAGTTATTTTTCTTGTTTTTTTATAACAGCTGAAAGTCTGTCAACAAACACAAACTAAATTACCTTTTAATAAAACATTATTGGTACAAATAAAATAAGACGGTTAATGAAACTGGAAGCTAATGAAGGCAATTCATTGCGCCTAACTATGATTAATGTATACAATATTATACAAAGCTGAAGAGTTTATTTGTTTGAACGCGCTAATCTCAGAAACTGCTGGTTCGAATTCAAAATTTGTTTTATTGTTGGATAGCCCATTTATCGAGGAGGCTATAGACTATATAGCATCATGTCACGACCAAAAGGAGCTGTAATGAAAAATGTTGCAAATATGGGGAAAATTCCTTTCGAGAGCTTTCGTGGCGTGCGCTGCGTAAACGGTTAGTTAGGCAACCATCATGTATAACGGAATTGTTCCTCTTAAAAAGTACTAAAATATACATTAGAAAGGACATACATAAGGCTACTTTCTATTTAAAACTCTTTCATGCAGAAGAAGCAGCGAGCAAAAGCTAGCACGTTAATAAAAGTGACTTGAAAAGAAAAATAAAGTTATTTTAACTCAAGTAAACATTGGAAATAATGTTTACGTTCTAATAATGTAGACGAAAAACATATTAACAGAAATAAAATTACAAAAAAATATTTGTATAAAATATATTAATGTTTCGCTTTTCGCCTCTTAGCGGTTGTTCTTGCTGCGAAACGTTATGAATAGTGATAAGTTAGTATTTTTTGCCATTTGTTGCTATGTGACCAATAGTTCCCAAATCACTGATATAAATAAAGGATTTTACACCCAAAAATGATTGCAATAAAGCTGAAAGTGAAGTAGGTAATTGGAGTCCTAATAATTTCGAAGACATGTGAAGTCTACCGAACCCGTCCTGTAATAAAGGAGTTTTGTTGCCTAGCTGTTGGGTGGCAAATGACTGGTATCATTATATTATAGCTTAAAAAAGTTTTCCCGGGTAAAAAACTAGCCTATAGCACTCAAGAGTAATGTAGCTTCTTAGTGAAAAAATGTTCTAATTCGGTTGTATAGTTCCTAAGATTTGCAGGTTCAAACAAAGTCTTCAGCTTTCTATAGGGTCATTTTGACATTTGAAACCACATCAATCATTGTTTTATTTTTCTGTTTTTTTTTTCATTTTGTATTATAGTTTAATGCGAATATAGTGTATGCGTGAGTGTATTTCTGACTGAAAGTATGATGTTGCCGCTGCGACCAATTCTCTTAGAGTAGTAGTAGTGCCATTGGGGCGCGTAAAATTAAAATTACTTTTTATTAATATTTATTTTGTTCGAAACTAACACTTTTTTATTTTACATCTACGGCTCAAGTGACTTATTGTAAAGTGTTATTTTCCAGTAGATAAGTATGTGGTTTCATTTAGTAGTGCAATGTCCAAATGACTCTGTATATATATTAGTATAGATATAATCGGATAATAGTGTAGGAACATTTTTGTTTTTCCAGCAATAATATTAACACCCCACTGAAATTCTTGACTTCACTCCACTACGTATAGCTAAAGTTCATATCAGTTTCATACTAACTCAAACATCCCGAGACTGTTATGGCACTAACTATATAAGTTTTAATTGCCATGAAGCAGCCATTTGTATGCAATTAACAATCATTATTAGTATCTTTCCTTTATCTAAAACTTTATGTACACAAAATGGTTATTGACGAAAAGTTACAATCGTTTTAGAATGTAGTTTCTAACGTACAGTTTTGCTTAATGTTAATATACGGGAAAGCTAGTTTGGATATAAGTCAAGGGGCCCTATTCCGTCTAGGAGTGTAAATCCGTCTTTTTGCTATTACGGGCGTTTTAATCGTAGTATAGAATTGATAGTCGTATGGATAAAGGGGTCAAAAACTCCCTAATTTTATCTTACGGCTATGTAAGCTGTCCTATTATAAAACGCCTATAATTGCAAAAATACGGATTTGCCTTCATAGACGGAATAGGACCTCCTGACTTAATTTGTTTGTTTGATAATTTTTGAATTAACATTGTTTGGCAAAGGGCAAATAAGTAGGGCAGTTGAAATCAAATGACCTGAAAATAAAAAATGCATTTCGATGACTCTCACGCAATAGGTCGTAAATCTATCTTCTATATATATACTTATAATAAATCTGTAGAGAGGTCAATTCTGTACATGAAATATATTTCCAAAATAACTATCAGGGGGTGATTAGGGATCGATACTGATGCCAAAAATGCAATTAGTAAAATTTTTGTCTGTCTGTCTGTCTGTATAACCGTTATAGAAACAAAAACTACTCGACGGATTTTAACGAAACTTGGTACAATTATTTTTCATACTCCTGAGCTGGTTATAGTATACTTTTCGTCACGTTACAATTAATAGGAGCAGAGCATAGAAATCGGTATAGAAACACCAAAGTTATACATGAAATACGGTAATAATAAGCCATCACGCGTGAATAATGAATCATGCTATATGCTTCCTTCGATTTCACCAGGATCCCATCATCAGACCCTGACCGGACAATCGGACCACCTGCATACCACCATACATTAAAAAAACATCCCGACAAATTGAGCACCTCCTCCATTTTTGAAGTCCGAATTCCACGCGGGCGAAGCTGCGGGTGGAAGCTAGTATATAATAAAGATGAACATAAAACATTACATCCACGTATTTCCCCGAAAGCACAATTTGATCAACAAAAAAATTCTTTACTGTGCCATTACTGAAACTCATTTAAAACACGATTTTGCCTAATGAAATTCCGTCGAGGTCATAAAATACCGAGAACCCTTTATACAAACTCCAGGTGCCTTATCCTTGCATTACAAGTAAAAAGCGTGCGGCGGCGAAATAATAATATTTATTTTGATTTGAGTAACAAAACTAAATTTACATTAGCATTTGCTTTGAATGACGAGACGAGCCTGCCGTTCGCCTGATGGTAAGCAATAGGACCGCCCATAAACAGTAGAAACACCATTAAATACCTTGAATTACAAAGTATTGTTTAGTATTCCACTGCGCTTCCCATCCTGAGACATGAGATGTTAAGTCTCAATATGTCCAGTTAACACTGGCTACAATGTGCTTCAAGCCGGAACATAACAGTGACACACTGCTGCTTAGTGGCATAAATAGACACGGCGGTGGTACCTACCAAGGCGGGCTCTCACATATGAGAGACCTACCAGTGAACCTAACCTAACCTATCCTCTGGTCTTCATACTACGCAAACCTGTATCATGTATAACATTTTACGGATTCAAATAAATCATTTCATTTCATTTCAATTCATGAAGACCCAAATATATTTGTATGCATATAATAATGTCTTCATATACGACAGACATATGCTTGATATACTTCCTACTTTGCCGATGCTAGGATATATTTTATATCCGGATAGCGAACACCGCACACAAGGTGTTAAAACCCGCCATAATGGCCCACGTAAGTGTCGTGTTCCGGAATCAGCCGGAGTATATCCGGCTGCGACAGACATAATTGTATCGACTGCTAAGGGGTTATCGTCTCTCGTCAGTCGACATTCTATTGGACCCCAATACACTTATCATCAGGTGCAAACATATATTTTTGTTTAAAACCTGTGTATATTTCGTGTTTTCACTGAGCAATATAAACATTGCCTAACTTTGGTTAAAATGTCGATATTTCTGACTATATGTCATAATAATTAGGATATAGAAGTTTAAAAAAGAATATCTTCATATAAAGAAATAGGGAAAGAAAAAAACAAATACACAATAAAAAATTCTAATATTGTTTTATTTTAACATAGACGATAGAGGTTAAGTGGCTTTAGTTGGACATTAATTTTCTAGGAAATAATAATTTGAATATGAAAGAGTTAAATATAGTGAAACTTAATTAAATTAGCAACGTATTTGAAACTAAAATCATTATTCATTGCTTGCCTGTAATTACGGTTTGAATTAACCGACGAACGCCCCCTCGGCCATTTTAATTAATCACTCATAACTACAATTGATATATCATTAGTACAATTTCATTGCTCAATTCATTTTATTAAAAAAATATGTGTTTTTATAGTTTATCTGTATTCTTTTAGGTAAAATGCAAACAAACTTGTTATTTTCATACTTTATATACTAAATGTTGCTCGAAGCTTGCCACGCCACGTGAATACTTTTCTCGCTATAAAACTCCCTTTAAGACTATACGACACCAGCGCCATCTATTCAAAAAATCGGATTAAAAAATCCATTAAATATTTCCCATGGGAGCAAATTGTTGGGATAAAAGTAGCCTATGTTTTAATCGAGTATAATATGATCTACGCGAGTGGCAAATTTCATCCAAATCCGTTCAGTGTTTCTGTGTTACCTTCTTATAAACATACAAATATCCAAACTTTTTTACAAACTATCATATTTATATCATTAGTAAGAAGTAATATCCTACTAATATTATGCGAAAGTTTGTGAGGATGGATGTGTGTATGTTTGTTCCTCTTTCACTCAAATCTACCGAACGTAAGTCGGAAAAAATTATCCTGGAAAACACCTTAACGCGGGCGAAGCCGCGAGCAGAAGCTAGTAAAATATATTTTCAAAACAGTTGCTTGTGAAATATTGAGTAAAATGTGAACGTTCTAAACGAACAATATAAAAATGAAATATGATACTAAATGTTTGTTACAAATAACGCTGACAATAGTAACTGTAACAAATTTCCGGGACTTACTCCCCGGAGATTTGTCAATACGAGAGTAGAACAAATTTTCACATTTGTAAGCAAAATGAGTACACAATCCCAAGCTTTGAGTTACTTCAGTAATATAGAAACAGATTCTTTATAGAATTTCATAAAAGCTTTATATTTTTCCAATGATGATATACGGGGTTTTAATATTAAAATTTTCTTTGTTTAAATTTGTTATAAATGTAGCATCATAGCTGGTATCATGCTTTAATCACACTTACACTAATATACAGTCATTTTGACATTGCGTTACTAAACAAAATCACATACTTGTCTTCTTGAAATAATACTACAATAAGTTACTCTAACCCAAGATTAAAACAAAGTGTAAATTTTGAACAAAATAAATATTAATAAAAGAATAATTAATTTATCATACTCTAAGGCCTCTACCACTGGAAAGAATTTATCGGTGCGGCAATATTTTACTTTTAGTCAGAAATGCACTGACGCACACACCATATTTCCACGAAACTACAGTGATGAAAAAAAATAGAAAACTAAAACTGGTATTTCTGTCAAAAATATTCGTTATTCATGGATGAATTTTTGGCTCAATGTTAGCAAAGGTAAAGACGAGTGTGTGGTTATATTATTCACGCAATGTCATAATTACCCTGCATAAATATTATGATTCGTGCATATCTCCAAAATTCATTATATCAAATAAAAATATGTCCGCCGAGTAGAGCAAATCTCTCGCTGATAATTTAAATAACTAAATTAATTTCCAATATTAACGTCCCCCTTGAGAGTATTGTGCAAATGGAAAAGCCATATTTAACAAAATTCATCTCCATTATTTCGCTATTTATTAGTCGTAAAACAGGCACAGTGAGACATAAACGCAATTTATTGACAAACAAAAAATAACATTTCCAATTTTCAGCATTAATTGAGTCATAAAGAGTTTATTATAGAATGCAATTAATGTTTTATTTTAATGCTTTTATAGTCTAACGTATAATAACTAAAATAATTTAATAGCATATATATAGTATATAAATCGTATCAAAATAAAAAATAATTAAGTAATGAATATATAATGGTTGGATTAGCAAGCTGAAGTGGCAGTAGGCAGGACACATAGCTTGCAGAACTGATGGCCGATGCGGCACGAAGGTTTTGGAGTGGAGGCCATGAACTGGCAGCATCGGACGTCCACCCATGGTGTGGACATATGACCTCATAGAAGTCACAGGAGATCGCTGGAAGCGGGTTACATTCAAAAGGTCGAACTAGAAATCTTTGGGGGAAGCTCATTTTCCGTAATGGACGTCCTGCGGCTGATGGTGATGATGATGATGATGGCAAAATGCCTAAAATTGACTCTATTTAGTATTTTATTTTCTCCCGACGTTTCGAAGACTTTGCAGCCTTCATGTTCACGGGGGGGACTGAGGTGTTGTTCATCCGTAAAGTCAAAGTTACAATATCTACCTACATTTTACAATTATACAACTTTTGGTGGTCCGATCTACGCAGAATGAGCTCACAGTGTCTTGAAGTCTGGCAGCCGGTATTTTGGGTTCCGATTTAATTAAATGTAGAACTGGGTCCCAGGCTTGTGCAAGCTTCCAACCATCTTCCCTATTGAAATTAGGATGTTTTTTAATTTCAATAGCCTCGCGAATCATCTTAGGCAGGAATCGGTGTTCTTTGGCGAGGATTTGTGGCTTGTCTAGTCGCAGATAATGATTGGCGGCTCCCTCAGAGTGTTCAGCGACTGCAGACTTCGTCGAGCGTCGGTGTTTCACGTCAGCTATATGTTCTTTTAAGCGGGTCCCTATATTTCTTTTCGAAAATTAGTTTAATTTCAATGTCTAACATTCGCGTAAACATAAGAAATCATTATGTTTTTTTACCTTTTTTATCTATGTCTATTTTTAGTACAACGCGTGTGAATATTATTTTTACATTCTTCAAATAAACTTTGTAATTACTTTGAAACAAGACACTGACGCATGCGTTAACATATTTCAAAAAACTAAAGCAATTTGAATATTTCTATCGTATAATACATTTTTAAATATTTAGTCTACATTACTTAATATTTTCTTAAACTTCCCTTACTCAATTAATTATAATAAAAGTCAAATATAATTAAGGAAACAACTTCATAATCCTTAATTCATACTTTAAAAGCCTTAAACCCGCCCCATTTTCACTAAGTAGGTAACGACTTATTCAAATTTTAAAGACGCTTTAAGACTGCCAAAAATACACCTTTAAGACCCTTACCGCATCTGTGGGCAGCAAAACGAGATGAAACCGTTCAGCCTCGCTTCCAATATCTTAACAAAGGACGTTATGTAAGTGCTAAGTTTTGTTCGCAGATCCGTTTACGTGAAAATATGTTTGCGAAACACCCAATATGTTTTATTTTAGAACTAAAAATAGCCTAGGGCTTGGTCTATTTCCGTGAAAAATTTCATCGATTTCTATTTAACGATTTATGCGTGATAGTATACAAATATTCAAACACCATTACACAATTCTACATACATACTATAAAATATTTGCAAAAGTAAGTCCGACTGGTACTGGCCTGGATTGATTTTAATGAACTAATTTAGATTATCCTTAAATCACAATAGGTTGTTTTTGCAATATTGACTCTTGTACTGGTAAGATTTCAGAATTGATTTTGATTATCTTTGAACTACAATAAATTATTTTTGCAATATGAGACACAAACTCAAACGAAGCCGCAACTGCAGCTAGATAATTATATTTAATTAAATTAAAACTTACCTGAGTGGAAACCGACACGCCAGAGCCGCTGGCGCCGCCACCTGGTGAAGAAAAAACTAATTAAATAATTTAATCGTATTCAATATTTCTGTATAAAATATTTGCAAAACGCATTTCTGTTTTCCCTATATTTATTAAATCTTGATTGTACAAAAGAATATCGGTTCAACAGAAATATTTTGTGGAAACTGTTCACGGAATAATTAAATTTATTATTGTTATTCATTTTGTGTTATTGTAGTCTACTAATAAGATACAGATATAGAAATATTTTTTTAAAATGTCGACAACTTTTATGTTTTTAAATACAGCGTACCATGTTCCATATTTGAAATTGCAGTAACTTTAATCGTTAAGGCCATTTCCTTAAACGCACAAACAAATATAGACCCAAGACAAACAGATCTAAGTATTAAGTTAGTATAAATAAACTTTTCTTCTTTTCGGATCTCATTTATTCGCGGTGTCTGAGTACTGGCAGCTCAAGATTTATTAATCCACTTAACAACAGTGATTAAATGTTCGGTGCTAAATAAGACTTGTTTTGGTTGGCTATTGTTTTGCTCTTAATAAATTCTTTGTTTCAAGATAATCATTTACAATTCTTCTGGCATTGTAGATTTTTTTTATTGGGGTACGACTAAGTGACCGGTCTCCACCTGATATTAAGTGAAATGGGGTCCAATAGGATGTCGACTGACGAGAGATGATTACCCCACAGCAGTCGACACAATTATGCCGGCCTGTTGGAAACGGATATACACAGGCTGATCTCGGAACGCGACACACTGATGTAAGCCACTATGGCGTGTTTTAACACATTGTGTACAGTGGTCGCTATCCCGGCGGATATAAAAATATCCTACCACAAGCCAGAACAACCACCAGTTTACCATATTTAAACAAAGTGCCAGAGACACATATTATAAAACACAATCCCCCGACACATTTGTCTGTCTGTATGCGATACGCTCAAAAAATACTCAACAGATTTCGGTTACATTTAGTATAGAGATAGTTTGAGACTGTCGGAAGAATATGGACTACTTTGTATCTCTGTAAAATATATAGAAGGCATTCCATCTCGGAGAAACTCCATCAAAGCCGCGAGCAAATATTTAAAGATACATTCGCCTAACATTTTCAAAGAAAAAAATATTAAATAGCAAATTACTCATTAACACATTAACATTTGTATTACCAAGTCGTTTGGGTAGTTTGTGGTCATAACACGTACGCGTTCAGGAACTAAGTTAATGCCCTAGAGTCCGGTGCAAACACGTACGGGTTTATAGTCTTATGGTGTAGTAAAACTTTGAATTGTGTAGTGTGCACTCTGCTTTGTATTCCACTATAGAGGATAAAGGATGGTGCACACGAGTGAATTTCTTAGTAGAATATGAATATCTGGTTATATCTTGGTGAAACTTTTTATACTGAAATAAAACTATTTTTCGAATTTTATCGTGGTTTTTAATAATATATTTTTATCTTCATTATGTTAACAGCTGGTATAAAAAAAAAACTAAACGTCTAAACTTTGAGCATCGAGACCAAATCCAAATCTAAGGCAAGATTATCACTAGCAGAATTCCTTAACAAAATAGGGTAGTCGCGTATAAAGTTTGCAGGAGGTAGTAAAGTAGTGCGCTGGCACTAAAAGACGAGAATACAGCTGTATCTAATTACAATTGTAATAGCTTGCAATCTTAGTCTTGTTTTAAAATTCCTCCTACAGGGTACTTTAGTGTGCTTTTTTATTATTATTTTTACAATCGCAGTAATTAAAAAAGTTTATTTTAAAGAGCAACTTGGTTTGGGAATTTGATATTATAGACGTACGCGGCTTTGCCCGCGTGAAGGAATTTATCCCTATAAGTTCTATTGTGGACATTGCGGTATAATTTTAGTCTATAATATACTACTCAATAATTCGATTCCTTCCTAGCCGAATTGCGGCCACGGCAGCCAATCTCGACGGAGAACAGCCAAGTACAAGTACAGAAGATATAATAGATCTCAAGTGTGTGCGCAATACACAGGTGCACTCTCTGTTCCTTCACTCTCATAGATCAGTGAGAAGGCAATTTGACATTACCGGAGAGAGATTAGGCAGAATCAACGGCTTTACGTGCTTTCCGAGGTACGGAGGTATCAAACCGGCAACTTCCTGACTCCGAACCGTAACTGAGTAATTTTTAAGATGGAAAAATCCAGTCACCATTATTTTGGTCCGACCCGGGATTCGAACCCAGGACCTCAACGCGATAGTCGCACTTATACCGTGTACAGTTACAACTATGCCACCGAGACAGATTTATTTTAAATCAAGCATATGTTCTATCCGTGTGCCAAATTTAATCCACATCCGTTCAGCTGTTTCTCGATATTACTTAAAACTTTAGAGTTTATAGTAAGATTATAGGGATATAAACAGCCATGCACCCTTAATGTTAAGCAGAGTTGCATGAGGTGACGAATTTACTTTTAAAAATTTTGACAGTCAATCGATCTCATTGACATCGATCTGGTTGGTATAGTAATCAAGAGTTTCTAAGCAATGTGATAGTTTGTGTCAAGCCTTAAATATTTCAGAATTGCGATAAGAAAATGTCACTAAGATTCATTGTTATTACTAGAACTTAGGCCTAAATCCTCTTCACTTGATATCTCAGCTTAAGACTATCGATCCCAGGTATTTATAGTCACTGGACCGAAAAATGTAAAGCCTCTTATCACAAAACTGATACCTCATGATTACGTTCATTTTATATTCATGAGGGACAGATTGGCAAAAATTGGTATTATTTATTTTTGATTTCCCCATTTATATGGAAATAGTTTTTGCCCGAGGTGATTGCGTGACTATCAAGTTTCAACCTTATGGGTGTGCCATGTCATTTAAATTTGGTCCTTAATTTTATTTTTAATTTAGAGAGTGCATTTACTGGATTCAGGGTTGATTTTAAATCGCCAGATTAAATCTATCAAAGAAATACCTGATAATGAACTAAATGTAGAAGTCATCACTACAATATTATTGATAGTTATTTATAAGTATATCTCAACTATTCTAATCGAACGACTAGTATTTGAGTGTAAGTTTTATTCTTAATCTAAGGAATTACTATTTTTGAATTTTCCATGCTGAGAAAGGCGGAATCCCAATATTCACCGCTCAAATACTTAAATTTCAAATTAACCAATAAATGTCAATTTAAAATGACCTATTGGTCTATATGTATTATTATAGAATATTTATTATTATAAAAGAAATACAAAATTATAAACTCAAATATATATTGCGGGACCATTTATCAAACCTACTTTAACAAATAAAAAAGAATCACGTAAAACAACACATAAATATCCGAGTAGTACTTGTAAATACATAGAAAAGTCGCTTAAAATTACAAAAACACAAAATAAATACATCTACCTTTTTTGGAAGTCGATTAAATCGCTTTGAAAGTCTTTTAAAATCACCATTCGCCAGCGAACCCTAATTCATCTTCCTAGTAAATATAGTTAATATCTATTCCATCTCCAACAATATTCCAAACAGCCAAAACGCTACGAAAACTGTCCCGCAAAGTCCGGCTTTAAGTGTTCGCGTATTAACTTCCTTTTAGTTGTGAGGAAACATATTGAATTTGTTACGGGAAAGGAAAATGTTGACACGCGAAAGCTTTGCTTGAGTGTTATCGCAGTTTCGTTAAGTATGATAGTCGGAGAATATTATTTATTTTTAGTTTCAAACGTGTCAAATAGAAATATTTGGCGGACGAAAATTAAAAAATTTGATTTTTTGTTTATTTCGTTAACAAGTATAGTTTACATTTCACTTAAAGGTATAAAATCTCTTTTTAAGTAAAATATTATTGCTTGTATTAGAAGACTTTGCTCTCCTGTACAGGTATTCTAAAACTATCACAATATTTAGTAAGTATTGCTAGATAAAAGTAATGATTGTTAAAAAGTAACGCAGTTGAATTTATCGGCCTATGAATTAATTAAGGAGCCTCGTACAGAAAAAAAACCATCGACCTTTATTGGTTAGATATCGTTAAATATCAGATAGATCTGGAACTTTATCAGAAACCGGTGAAAACTGGCTCCTAAAGTTTTAACAATAGCCCTGATTAAGTATGTCTGAATTCTTAATAATACTTATTAATACAGTCGCTGTTATGTAATTTTTTTACCTTAAATAATTTAAAAGTAAGAGACTAAACACTAAGGTTCATTACTTGAAATGAAAAAGCCCATTGTTATTTTATATTTCTTGTTTTAAACGTAAAACAATTTTATTTTAATTGTAGTCATTAATTAAAAGGAAATCACCAGTAGCATGGCGGAATAACAATTAGTCGAAGGAACAATTAAGTTATTTTTTACTAGAAGCCTAGCATGTATTTCTTTCCAAAGTAAAAAATAAAATTATGCAAGTTTCTTAGATTCTTTGAATCCAAAGATTAAACAACGTCGTAAAAGTTTTTACCGTGAATGGTCAAAGAATATCAATGTTAAGAGACCTAAAAATCAACAATGGATACCTGAACCGTATTAATTTATAGATTTCAGAAACAAAAATAAAAATAAAAAATCAAAGAGAAAGACTTAACATGGATCTGGAAATTTATTTTGATCATCATCCACAACGAATCCACCGCTATATCGACCAAAACTCCATATTTAGCCAATTACAATATTATATTCTTGTTTTTAATATAATGTATTTTGATTATTAAACCTTTGAATCTGTCTCATTCACTGGTTTAACGTTAAACTAAAGTAATAATACATACCATAAGATAAACATTACAATCTACAACTATTAAAAACGAAGATTTTAAGAACAAACTTTAAAATATCAATAAATTTTTATTAGAAACACAATACAAGTCACAATGGAACCTGCCTGCCGGCATCCAGAAAGGATTACCGTTAAAGTTACAGTGCCGGGAAAATAGAAAGGGATTTGGATGGTATCTACATTTTAGTTTGGGATTCGCACTGACTTCTCTCAATGTGCTTTATGGGCTTTAAAGTTTAATGCAGCTTGTGAGTACGAGATGTGAGCATTAGGCGTAATAAAAATAAAAAAATGAAATTGGAATTCCTTTTCGTTAGGAAAATAATACTATTATCATAATTAAGAACAAATAGACGTATTATTTTAGCATTTATTTTAAGTCTGTTAAATAGTATTACTAATGTGTTTATTTTATAACGTTAAGCATTAAGAATCAGTATACCCGAGTTATAAAAACCTTAACATTTTACTATCGATATAGTATGCAAAAAATAAATTAACTTAACATAAATTTATGCTTCAATTGATATCTATAAAGGTATGAGCTACCAACCGAAGGAAAAATATTTTGTAAATGTATACTCAAAAGAATCGTTGAGCCGTATTCAGAAAGCAAGCCGGTGTATCGAATATTTTCTTTGAAATTTTGCAAAATATAGTTGATATAAAACAACTTTTCTATTATCCTAAAGTAGAGCTTTGAGGTAATCTTTCATTAATACGCTTGAGGCTTTAGATATTCAATAAGCAATTTTAATCAGATGTTCCTTTTTGTTGTTGATATGCCTAAATTATATTACAGGAAAATCTATTATCTATTAGTTGAAGCAGACGATTTCCAATATTTGCATCAAATTTTTTGAACCGTCACAGAGGTCTTAGTCTTCTACGGCAAAGACGTCGCAAGAAACCTTTTCCAATAAAAGCTTAGTCTATACAACCACTTACCTGACGTTGACCCCATCGCAGGAATTTTGAGCAAGTCATGTCAGAACTCATAGAAAACCTTACCCGACTTGCGTTAAACTCATGACCTCTCGACACAGACCATTTACATCGAAACTAGACCTACTAATTATCCTACTGTATTATTTTAATTTGAGTCTTCTCCTACATATACGGTTTAAACAACCAGCATTGGTGGTCCAAACCAATCAGGAGTTTCATCTAATTTTCCATCTTCCTCAAGGAGCGTAATGAGATTTTTGCGGTGTCTACCTCGCGTACTGTTTTCCTACCCTACTAATTAAGAACGTTGCGGTGCTCAGGGTAAGTCTTTGGAGGGCCATTGTATATCCCTTGAGAATGTTAAGCCCGTATGTTCCGGGTACCTGTTATGTAATTTACATTTCCACTGCAATTTGCGAGAGTGGCGCGTAATTTTGATGAATTTCTAGCTTCATGTTCATAATTGGATTCTCCTTTATTGCATGTATAATTGTTAGTTGCAGTTATATTATATTGACACATTATTCGCGTTATTTGGATATATAAAGTACATTCATTAATTATTTTTGATATGTCAATTTTAAACTCAGTCCATTAGCATTGCCAAATTTCTTTATTATTGATAGAGGAACATCTCGTCGCTGTCGGTGTGCTGCAAATGTCATTGAATAAATCTTTAAAATTGGATTTAATATTTGATATTCATTTCACTATATTCCAATATTTGCGAAACTTCACTATGAAAATATTTTTAATATGATGACCACCATTAAACCAAAAGTTTCAAAGATGGGCCAATATAAATTCGTTAAACGTCTTTTTAAACGAATCACTTTCACTCTAATATATTTTTTGGAGTCCTTAATTGAAACTTCTTTTCTAATTCTAATTTAAAACTGAAAATAGTTATAATCATATATTGTTAAACAGTTTGTAAAGTAACTGTAATTGACGTGTTTTGTAAATAAAAAAGTTATACAACTATTATTCATAATATGTATTAAAAAAGTATATAGTAGTATACCTTAAATGTTGGCACACTATTATTTGAAAACCCGCCTCCCTATCTTTCCAATTGATTAATTTGTTTGCCGGATAATCACATATTAGTTTTCCCTGAGACTCGCCGAGCTTCACTGCTCGTTGTCATAATGCGTGCCACGGCTGATCCTGGCTTACAGGAGTTGTAGTGGTGGGTGTAAGGACGGGAAAGTCGATTATTTGAAGACGTGGTTTCGAAGCGACAGCGGTTGTCAAGGACCAAATCTTCTAGGAGTCTGTGGAGCTTGTCCTTGCTAAACATGTCTAAAGCTAGAAGGCACCCGGTATTTCAATTAAATATAAAAGGAATAAATCACTTACACCATAAACGCGTTCGAAGTAGCACGTATTATTTTTTTTCATTTAATTAGGAAATCTAATTCTGTTTCTAGTGATTGTCATTTGCTATCCAAAATACTAATGACAATAAAAATATAAATAATCTACTTGTAGTCCTACTCTTATGTGAGGATGCTACGTTTTCCTACCGGTTACCAAAACAATGGTAATCCAATTCTAACGCCCGGCCGCCTTGTCAACTTTCATGAATGCAGTTTCGGGTCATTCACTTAAGAATGAACCTCGATGTCACGACCACAGGTGATCATTCAAAATTTCCATCAACAAGTTACGTGGGCTATTAGATTTTTAAATATTATATCACAGGATGTTCATATATTTAATGGTAGCTTACCGAAATTAACTGAAGACTATTTGTTAAGAAAAAAGGTAAAATTATTGTTTACTATGAGAAATAAGAATCTAATAATAATATATTAATTATAGCATCGTATTAGTGTTAACTATATTTGGTGTAATAATTTAGTTTGACAAATATATGCTGCCAATAGTCAAAGGATTCTAGAATAAACGCTCCAATACTAAGAGAAATAATTTAAAACAAAGTTGAAGAATGTTTCGCGACGCATATCGGAATTCGATACGACAGTAAGCAGAGTTAAATTGATTCTGCCTCCCTGCCGACTTGTAATATCCGGTGCGAGAACTCATTTTGTCGATCGCATGTCTATATAAACGTTTGATCACTCTTCCGCTAGTGTTATTGGGGATTCACGGCGGAACTAACAGCTCTGGATGGATTTTGATAAAATATTTATTTATACTGATATTTACCGTGTTAAAGATACGTAATAACAGGATAGCGTTGTGAAGCATTAAGAATCAACATAAAATATAATCAGTGGTTGCATCTGAATACATCTGAAACTTGTTTTATCTATAAGTATATCTATTTATAAACTAATACTTTAATAGCAAGATTAAATTAGGCAATTACATGCCTCCGAAAATAGACCCAACACGCTGCAATCTAGAAGTTCATGATGAAATCCTTTGAGAGACTTCTCTATTGAAGAATGTAGCAGGAGCTGAACAGTTTTCCGCGCGTTAAGAGCTCTTGAGGACGTTTTCTAACTTCTGGTAAATTATAACTACAGGAGAAATCTTATTGGGCTAATATTGAGCGCTCGAAATTTCGTGTTAACTACCTGGTGTTAACATCGTAGTTCGTGTCAAAGTTTTGCTGAATTAGTTTTTGAATAGAGGACCTGGTGTTATATTTAACTTGTTAGTGGCCACTGTGCGTCGTTCATTGTTGATTTTTGTATGAAAATGTATCTGAGGAAACGAGCAAGGTCCTCGTCTGCCTCTACAATACTTTTGAGGACTCTAGGAGATACGGCACTGGCTGCTGAACTCACCATCCTGAAACTTTGTATCAGAAGTTCGTTAATGCATAATATAGCCATTGACAATGGATTCATTTGAGGAAGTACCACATCTAACCAGACAGTGCCATACTAGTCACTATGCAGTCAGTGATTTGAGGCTTTACGGTTGTACATTATGGCAATTAGTAGAAACATAATAATTCCATTGATAACAATCAGTATGAAATAAGGAAGCGTGTTTCTTATTCTCATTGTGTTATTGGTCTATCACTGACCTATTGAGACATTCAATAAATTTTATATGACCGGAATTAATCTTCTTAAATGAATAGCATTATTTCCAATGATCAAAAACTCCACATTACCTTTAACAGCTGTGTTACAAACAAAGGATCTGTCCACTGTGTTACTTTTTACAGCACTTTTATCTCCACTCGTAAAAGACAAAAAATTTATCACCGTAAACGGTGAAATTTGAGTTTGTAATTACCGTGATGGGACATCTTATCTTTGCCATGAAAGTCATGAGTAGGTCGCTCGTTAAAACTTTTTGCATAAATTTATCAATGTTGCAAGTGGCAGGTAGAATATCCGTGATGTCTTCCCGTATGATGGCGCTCATATTTTATAATATTGCATTAACTTAGCATTTAATAAACTCCACGATCATATCACTTGGTTTAGGTTTTGCGATATTAGCACCATTTTGTATCCCAATTTAGTAACTACTGTTACGAAAAATCTGTCTAACTTCTGTTACGAAAATAGCGCTTATATCAAAATACGTTTGATATCTTAAAATAGCTGTCATTTCCTCAAGTTACATATTACTATTTTAAGTAGTCACAACTAAATTCAAAGTATATCCGATTGATACCTTAAAATATACTGTAATTTCGTAAGTTATATATTACGAAGTAGTTATAACTAAATTTAAAGTATATCTTAAGAAACAACAAGTCTCTATTAAATACTACCACAATCGATTTAACACTAGAACAAAGCGTGTACAGTTTCACATACATATAATATGTAGGACCCAACAATACATAGATTACCATTCACATGTGCACAACGCCCATCAACAATGTGTTACAACGAGCAAACTGCAAACAAAAGGTAGGCCTTAATGAACTTACGTACAGGTGCGGCCAAATTTGAATTTTACCGGAGGCGTGAAAGCACTGAATTTGTAGTAAGACCCGTGAGCTAATTTGCTTTTTGATGGAATTTGACTTGTTAACATTATTCACCCTAAAATATTTTTGCTAGAATTTATAGAGGGCTTTAGTACGTTTATTTATGATCTACATTGGTTCTGTACCTTCAAGTGCTTTATTAGAAAATAACTACAGTTCAGCCTGTGTTTTGTCACTTAGATTTCTCAAGCCATTTAATTTTGTTCTTTTCACTTCTCCGCATTAATAAATATCACTATAGGTTTACTGTGTATCATTTAAAAAACATTAAACGTCTATTTTGCGTAACATTTGTGCGTTTTTTTAGTTTGTATGAATTTCGGAACGCGGTCGGCCTATCCTCTGGTGGACGCTAATGACTGCGACACAATTTTAACTAATGGGGTCATTTCGGACAAAAACGAAAAATGAATTTGTATTTCTGTTGCAATTATAAAAGGTAAATATACAATTTACCTTTTATAATAAATATTTATTACTCCTGCATTGTGTTACATTACGGTAACTTGCAATTAAAAAAAATTACCAAATTTTATCGTAGTAAAGACTAGAATATTTGGGATGCAATTTAACGTACATCTTATGTATTTTATTTTAAATAGAATGGACGCAGGGTCTATCAAAGTAAAAGTTTCTATAAGAGTTTAATAAAAACGTGCCTGTGATAGAATATTTCGAGACCCTCCACGCCTCAAAAGACTTGGGGACCTTAATGGGCCTCTTTGTTATTTTTATAGATTTTTCCCCATACAAAGTTTCTACCGAACGAAAAAATTTACAATATTGATATGGTTTCAATATTGCATTATATTCTTGTATATGGAAGATTTAAGAAAATTAAAATTGCTTCTCTTTTTTGGTTAAATGTTGGCAAATCGTCACATCGAAAATAGCTACTTTTTAGTATTACCCATGATAATAATATGAGTTAGCATTTGTTGTACCACAAGTTACAACTGAAATAATCAACACTGATGTACAAACACAAACATCTTCCCTTCAGGCTTGTGCTTCAGGTACGAAAAATGTAATCAACAGACATAGCAAGAACCTCTTTCCTTGAAGCAAACGAAAATGTAAAAAGGACATTTCCACAAAGATAAGTCATAAACACATCAACACCTGGTATAAATAACAGCTCCCAGCTGCTCCTCACACAAATCTACGCTTTTTTACTATGCCCGTGAGCACCTAAATATTCCTTTTGACATCTTCATAAAAGCGTATCACATTTTTCTAAGTAACCCTTCCATCTGCGCTATTTTTGTACAGAATTTGGATTAACTATTTCAAATACTTTTTCTAGAACTTAGCGATATTTTGTTCGAATAACAATAACAATATAGTATACTAGCGTTACCTCGCCGATCTGCCCATGTTAAACAAATTATCCAAAATGTAATAATCAAGACGATTCTACGTAAAATTGATTTTATGACAATGGAAGTAACGTCGAAATTGATGCAGCCATTTTACTAAATGAACAAAAAGGCGGACCAAAAAAAAAAGTTTATAGTAAAAATACCAATTTTCTATTAAGTCACCAGAAGCATTTTTGATTACTCATTTGGTGTAATATTTAGATGCCTCAACAGAAAATCATCAAGAATTTATACATTACCCATAGTCGAAATGTAATGAACACGATTGCACGCTTAATTAGGATTTTCGTCTAAAATGGAGCTTATTTGTGGTCAGAATGAACATTAAATACATTACACGGAATCTCTCTCAAATTGAATACGCGAAAATGGTCAAGCTCAGATTTATTAATCTAATTTTGAAATATCCCAAATGCTGGCGTGCACCACATTTGGATTCATATTATCTCTTACAGTGATTTATCTTTTGATTTCAATAAATGGTTTCATAATTTTTTGTGTGGTAGTGCATTAGTTTTTTTATTTGAAAAATAATTATTAGGTTGTAATTACAGTTTTAAGACGACGGATTAAGACTAACCTACAAATACATAAAGTAACCTTTACCACTAGAAATGAGAACAAAGATCAAGCTCCTACTTTCACATCCGTAATGAATATTCCTAATTCAAAGAAAATAATCTAAATCTATTAGCGGCGATAGCCTAGTTGGGTGTGGAACGGTCTGCCAAGACGAATGTCCGCAGGTTCAAATCCCAAGGGCACACACCTCTGACTTTTCTAAAAAATCATGTGTGTATTCTTTGTGAATTTATCGTTCGCTTTAACGGTGAAGGAAAACATCGTGAGGAAACCTGCACATCCGAGAAGTTCGCTATAGGTATTTCGAAGGTGTGTGAAGTCTACCAATCCGCACTAGGCCAGCGTGGTGGATTAAAGCCTAATCCCTCTCAGTAGTAGAGGAGGCCCGTGCTCAGCAGTGGGCAAGTATATAATACAGGGCTGATATTATTATTATTATTATAATCTAAATCTAGCAATACAATAACTTTATCATTGTTTTCAATACTATAGTCAGGAAGACTCAACAAATCTCCTTTCTCTCAAACTCTGTTTCCTACCAAAGGTTCGTGTAGAAATAGGTTTCCCTAGCATGGTGGATATCTTGGATCAACGATGTTCACTTACTTTTAGTTACACCGCTTCGTTACATACCTTCTAATATATTTTAGACTTTATCAACCACGAAAAAAAGATCACAATTATCTACAAACATTGTTGATAAATCATTGTCATACAAGAATATAACAAGTTCATCTAAAAACATTGAGAACTCATCAGCAGCACGTCACAGTGTTACTGCAGACTTATGAATTCATCAATTCGCGGTGGGAGCTAATCGGTCGGAAGCGCAATATCCGACTGGGTGAGTCGGGCTTGTCGCTATTCGAGTTAAGCCCCGATTTGGCATTCAGCTAATGAAATTTGCTACTAATCTTCGTTATTGCGTTTTTGGATGTTACAGATTTGAAATGATAAATTTGTGAATTTGATTTCTAATACTATGTTAATCCAGTTTAATTTTGATGATTTAATTTTATAAAGATAGATAAAGTAAAAATATTTTTAGGCAAATGGAAATGCACCAATGGACAAAGAATAAATTGGTATACAATTAATGTTTTGTTTTATATTACTGATTGAAATTAACAATGATTTCCTCGTTTTCCTCCTACAGATAATATACTGTTAGAGGTATTTAAAAATAATGTAGAACGTAAATACATTAGTGTATTTAATGTTTCACAACAGTACAGCTCGTGCGTAATATGCGTGGTACACTGTTCGGTGATCGGCGCCGCGCCGCCGCGTTGCCCCGTCACCCGCGCCCGGCCCCTCCATTGCACCCGCAGTCGTCACTACTCGGGTGCGCTCGGCCGATGTTCGGGCCCCTCTTATAGTCGTCCATCCTGAGCTAGAATACGACCTCGTATTACAGGGTTGAACACAAAAATTATTTAATCGATCAACATTGAAATGAACTGAAGTTGTCTTGACCAAACTGAGCTAGGATGGTTTTCTCGGAATATGCTTGACCGAGCTGGCCATGAACATAGAGTCTGACCTAACTGGTGCTGCCCTGTCCGACCTGGAAAAACAAGAATTATGCGGTTTAAGCTTGACCGAACTGGTTTTGGCAGCTTAAGCTTGACCGAATCGGTTTTAGCTGCATAAGCTCGACCGAACTGGTTTTTGGCAGCTTAAGCGACCGAACTGGTTTTAATTGCGTATCCTTGACCGAACTGGTTATGAACCGGTTTTAGCTGCATAAGCTCGACCGAACTGGTTTTGGCAGCTTAAGCTTGACCGAACTGGTTTTGATTGCGTAAGCTTGACCGAACTGGTTATGGCAGCTTAAGCTTGACCGAACCGGTTTTAGCTGCAAAAGCTCGACCGAACTGGTTTTGGCAGCTTAAGCTTGACCAAACTGGTGTTGATTGCATAAGCTTGACCGAACTGGTATTAGGCAGTTTGGGCTTGACCGAACTGGCTCCCACTAATATGGATGGATATCATATATCATAAAACACCATGACATCAGTCACATCATATTTTTAATCACGTTAACTATTTGTGGATTATTTTTATAATTTACTCATTAACAAATCTCTAAGAGCTTATGTCCATAACAATCTTTTTTTTTTCATTAAATATTCACAATATAACCAAGAACATGATACATATAACCAATAACTGTTATGGCTATCATAATAACAAGAATTATCATCTATCCAAGTTACTCATCTTCTTCACTATCAGAGTTTTCTTGTACTCTAAAAGGTTTCATCTTATCTCCTGCTATTACGTTCCGGTATTTCCGACCTTTTGAATTTAATCATTCCACTCGATACCTGTCATTATCCAACTTTGTAATAATTTTATACGGACCAACGTATTTGTCCACTAGTTTTCCGCTTGTTATCCCCTTTTTTAATACTCTTCGTTCTACCTGAACTAAGTCATTTACCTGAAGATTTATTGTTTTTATACGGCTCTTATCATAACGAGTTTTCATTTTTGCAGCATTATCTGCTAAACGTTCTGCTACCACTTTGCGATTTTGATTAATATCGGGAGTATCCTGTTCTGGATTTGGAACATCTAAAGGAAATCGTGGGGTAAAAGCAAAAATTAACTCGAAAGGATTTTCTTTGTTGAATTATTAACTGTAGAATTCATACCTCGTTGGACTTGCGATAGGTGATTCTCCCACTGATTATGTTTGTCACCAACGCAGGCTGTAAGCGATTGTAAAACTGTGCGATTAAATCGTTCTACCTGCCCGTTTGCTCGCGGACAAGCTACAGCATTTTGAACATGTTTAATGCATCTTTTAGCACAAAAACTTGCCATTTGGTGACTTGCAAAACATTTACCTCGGTCACTAATGATGCGAGCAGGCGTACCAAATATTTTCTCAAACAGAGCTAGTGTCGATAAAACGTGTTCGGTGCGAGTATTAGGTACCGGTTGCAGCCACACATACTTTGTAAATCCATCAACGACTAACAGAAGATAAGTGTTGCCCTCCTGTGATTCACAGAATGGGCCTAGATGGTCAATGTGTAAAGTTTCAAATGGTGTATTGCCTTTATCTACAGGATATAATTGACCCCTTTGTATCCCGGTAGGTTTCTTAGCAAATTGACAAGAAATACAACTTTTTACGTATTTTGTAACAAATCGACGTAATTTTTCGAACCAATATTTTTTCGAATCAATTCAATCACCTTTTCCTGACTCATGTGACCGTTATCGTCGTGGTTAATTTTTTACAATACGCCACCTAACTGACTTAGGTATAACTATCCTCTTCTTCCCATCTATCAATTTACATAGCTGACCATCTACAAGGCGATAATCATTCTTTACAGCATCAGTTTCATTACTATTGGACTTTGAGATCAGATATTATATTGTTAATCTTAGCATCAGACTGCTGTACAACAGTTACCCATGTCTTTTGATCTATGTGTAAAACGTTTGAAATAACCGGATTGCGGCTAAGTGCATCGGCATGTTGCATACGTGTCCCCGGACGGTACACCACTTTGAAATCGTATTCGAGTAGTTGGTTTGGGGAAATTTTTGATACACTCTACTTTATGAGGCGATGGACGAATCTCATTTTGTGCAATGTCAAAGCCCAGATAATTAATTTTAGTCTTAAGGAATGAACATTTTTCTTTACCCAACGTTAAACCCGTATCGGATATTAATTTCAAGATAGCCTCTAGCCGTTCCAAACCCTCAGAAGCTGTCTTAGAAAAACAAATAATATCATCAAGGTAAGCTCCAGCAAACTGAAATCGTAGACTACCTAACATTTGATTAATAGCCCTTTGGAAAACAGCTGGAGCATTGGCTAGTCCAAATGGAATTCTTTTGTATTGATATTGGTATTGATATTGGCCGAATGGTGTTACGAAAGCCGTATATTTTCGACTATCAGGATGTATCCATAACTGATGATAACCGGAACAGAGATCATGTGTACTAAAATACTTCTGCCCATTGAGCTGGTCGATTTGATCCTGTACTAATGGTAAAGGGTACCTATCCTTGCGGCTAATACTGTTTAAATGTCTATAGTCTACACACATTCTAGTATCCCCATTATTTTTTTGATACCAGAATGATACAACTTGCGTAATCAGACTTACTTGGCTCTATAATGTCTTGCTCTAACAAATCGTCAATGATTTTTTAACTGTTTCCCTTTCGGGTTGTGACATTCTATACGGTTGATAATTAAATGGTATGGAGCTAGTTACTTTAATGGACATTTCAATTTTTATTGATCCTATTTTCCCTTCAATACCATCAAAACAATGATCGTATCGTTTGAGAAGATCGTCCAGTCGTTCTCAATCTTTTCCTACTAAATCGGTATTTAACTCAATTGTTGATGTTAAGATTTCAGCGCGTGCAATACATTTGGTCGCATAAATAGTTAAAGGTGAGTGATTACGACTAACAACTTATATTTCGGCGTAATTTTGATGCAAAACTATCGGACTTTCTAAAATATCAATTTCTTTGCCAGGCTTACGATGTTGAGAAGCTTTGACATAAATTACGTTGGAATTTAATTATTTAACATCGTCTGGTATCGTAACTAAAACATGATTTACACCATGATATAATGTAACATCATACGCAACAGACAACTTCAACATTTTATTTTCGGTTGAGACTGTTGGTAGAACATTAAAATTATTGGCAGTATCGTTAACGTTAGAAATGGACAACTCATTGTAGGTTTTTGTCACAACTACATTAGGTAACTCTGTAAACGGTCGGCCTATTATCATATCAGTTTCTTGTAGATTATCTTCTACTACCAACATGGGTACAGTTCCAGATGCACCGTCTAGTGCAACAGGAGCTGTCAATTCACCCACTGGTATTACAAGACTACCACCATAAGCCCGAATTGTACGAGATGAACCTTTACTGAATTCCAAACCTGTTCGCATCACCGCGCTAATAGTTATAGTATTGCATGCACTACCAAAATCAATATACCCCGTTAACTTAATACCAATTATGACAACGTCTTTATGATATATCTTGTCATTTTCATCGACATCCGTCAAACGATATAATTTAGGAGGCTTATCAGTAAGTTCTTTTTTTTGCATGGTAACATTGTTCTTTATCATGACCCCATTTATGGCATATAGTACACTGGTTTTCTTCTTTGCAATTGGAAACATCATGACCAAATTTATAACAACGATCTCAACGTTTTATTTCGCTCTTTGTACATTAATTCGCAAAGTGACCCTTAGTGCCACAATTATAACACACAATGTCATCTCGCTTTGTGCGAGTTGGCATTGTTTTATAATAATTGCAGATTTATTATTTTCTTTATTGACACTGGTACTTTTACTATTATCAATCAACGCGGAATCTGAAGCGACATCTGTTAGGTATTGTAATAAACTTTTAGTGTCATGGCATGCGGCACCTCGGGCTCCCGATTTCAATATTAGGTCATTCAATGTGAAAATTATTACGTCGGCTATAACATGATCAGGTTGATCGCATTTCTTTCCTAATGATATTTTTTTATAATAAAAATCTAATACACTTTCATTATTTTCTCGCATCACTGTTACAAAATCATATAATTTTGAGGCTATTCCTCTTCCTTCCGGAAAATTAACACCTATTTTTTCCTTCCATTCTTTCCAACTAAAGTCAATATCCTGTTGTGCATCAAACCATAATCGTGCATTGCCTGATAATTTTGACGTCATTTGAAATATAAGAAATCGTTCGTCCCATGCAAAAATTTTAGCTAACGACTCCAATCGTCTTATCCAATTTTGAGCACTTATTTTGTCACTACACATGTTTCCGGTAAATGCAGGAATATTATCTAAACCCGGTAATAATTTGTTCACCTGACCTTGACTTGTCGAACAAACCACAGAAGTCGCGCTGTTTGCAGTAGGTACACTGTGCAGATTTTGCGGCGCGGGCGGTTGTAGCGTAGACGCCGGCGCGGCGTGTCGCATTTTTCATTATGCTCGCCGACACCCACCAACATCGTCGACCCTGTTTGTGCTAATGGACATGCTGATACTGAAATACTTTCTGGAACTATTGGGGGTGTAAACACTAAATTTGTTGTATCACTCAATTGTTGAACCGGTGTAAAACTCCCCCGCGCCGTTAAATTCAAGTCCAGCGGCTGTAGCACCTTTTTCAAGCGTTTCTCTAAGTTTTCTAGACGGGACTCCAGCGCATTATGCTTCTGATGTTTTGATGTACGATGACGTCGCTCCCGCGATCGCGAACGAGATCGCTTCCCCATGATGGTAAAAACAACTTATGGGCGTAAGAATATCCCACTTCTGAACTGTTAGAGGTATTTAAAAATAATGTAGAACGTAAATACATTAGTGTATTTAATGTTTCACAACAGTACAGCTCGTGCGTAATATGCGTGGTACACTGTTCGGTGATCGGCGCCGCGCCGCGCCACCGCGACTTTACCCGCGCCCGGCCCCTCCATTGCACCCGCAGTCGTCACTACTCGGGTGCGCTCGGCCGATGTTCGGGCCCCTCTTATAATACATTTTTATCTCGTGATTATCTCTTTCGAGCCTTAAGGATAAAATAATTTTTCATCTGTATCCTCCGTTGGACCTTAATATACTACTTATTTACCAAACTGTAATTGAAACGAAAAAATTCTTCATGTTATTTATTTATTTTTATTTATTTACATATTTGTTAAAAACTTACACAGCATATTCTTCTAACTAATGCAATCATAAACTCAGCGTGTTTTTCCGTGCATCATTATCATTATCATTGACAGTAATATTTTTTTTATAATTGTTGTGTACAAGGTAGATTACAATAATTTAAATAATATGATATTGTGTATCACCTACTGAGCCGGGCGTCGCACTGCGTATCGTTAAAAAGTATATAATCCGGCGGTAGATGTTAATTACAAGTTGAAACAGATTTGTATTTGCATTTGCACCCTTTATTTTTTACCAACATTATTATTAGCATTACGAAGTACACTTTCTAATTGTTTCCAGTTGTGGGTGAGTGTGTGAAATACAATTATTATTATTCTTGAAATAAAACTATTTTTCCGAATTTTATCGCGATTGCCCAGTGACCATGAAGGCGTCACGGCGACCTTGGCTGCAATGTCTTCGAAATGTCAGGAAAATATAAAAAAAAACGCGATAAAATACAGAAAATAATAGTTCTATTTCAATGCCTAATATTCGTGCGAACATAAGAAATCATAACATTAATTATTCTTCTTTTTAAAAATGGCTCCAAAATCGCATCAATGATTTCGCTACAATTATTATTGTCATAAACATTATTGATGAGTTTAATGAAATAACTTCAAAATAGGTACCTATTACCTACTATAAAATTAC
>NW_023592739.1:0-4146 GCF_014839805.1 Manduca sexta | reverse complement strand
AAAATATTGAAATATTTATTTTAACAATCCTTGACCCAAAAACTCCCGTGAGAAATAAAAATAAAATGTATCTCTTTGTTTAATTTTATCATTAGTACAGTCAGCCACAAAAGTATGTGAACGAATTAAAAACTTTAAAAGTAAAGTACACATACATTTCAATTGAAATTATTTTTTCTTTGTATTAAATAATGTAGACGCTTCGAAGTTTATATTAATCACCAAAACGATGGCCATAAAAGTTTAAAGGCGATTTTTACAGCTACTTGAGTGGCTGACTGTACATAAATAGTTCCAAATTAATCACCAACATGTGCGAAAGCAAGTACTTACTTGTTGCAAACTCTCCAAGCTCTCAGTGACAGATTTCCATTGGGGAGCCAAGTTGACATAATGAGTAGTGACCGATTGCTCGGCTACAGTGGCGAAGTAAAAGGGATTCGCTAAATAGCACGGCTCGAGGTTCTGTGAAGAATTTTTTATTATTAACTTGCTTTTCTAAAAAAAATATATTTTCCCCTACATTAAAATTTTACAGAACTGAAATAAAACTATTTTCAAGTTTTATAATGAATTTTTTTCCGATGCTTTGAAGACTTTGCAGCCTTCATGAAGACCGTGGTCACGAAGTTGACTTTACTGCACTGCCAGTTCTAAGATGACTGAGTGCCTCGATGGCTTAGTTGTATTGCGTGTGTAGTACGACTTCCCCTCTTAGCTGTCGGATTCAGAACCCATGCGCGAGAGCACATCTTTGTATGTGTGCGTGTCAGTTGCGAATGGTGATATTTTCGAAAGGAAACTTGACACAACATGTAAGTACTACTATGAATAAACGCGGACTACAAATCTTTACCAATTAAAATTAGATTTTCAGTACGAAAAAGCCGGCAGGAATCGGATTATATGGACCTCTTTAGTTTGTATCTACCCAGGCGAAAATTCACATATAAGAAACCGCCTCCTCCTTGCGTCGTTCTCCTGTCTTGAGGGTCGTGACCACGTCTCACCAGCTCTCACGCCATCGATCCCGTCTATAGGCCATCTGTATTGCGTCATATACAGATAAATCTAGTGTGATGCGGATCTGATCGGACCATCGCATTGGGTTGCGTCCACGTGCTCTTTTGCTCTGTACTTTGAGAGACCATTAGTAAATACATTACTTACATCATCGCGTAGGTAGACATCTGCAAGTTCTGTGCCGAAAAGTTCTATGAACCTTGCCTTCTGTGCAACTAGTGAGGTCAATACATTAAACAAAGCGCTTAATATATACAACACTATGCCAAGCAGACCTTCCACTGAAATTAATCGAAAACAAATGTTTGTAACATCTTGATAATTTTGCTTAAAACACAAAATGATACGATGAATACGTGTCATGTTATGATAACAAATTATACTTTATTAGCGTTTGCTCGAGGCTCCGTTTGCGAAGGTTTTTCGGGAAAAACCTGCTTGTATTTTGCTATAGGACTCAAGATAATGTAGCTTCCTATTAGTGAAAAAATTGTAAATCGGTTCAGTAGTTCCAGAGATTAGGCCTTAAAACAAAGTCACAACTTTTCCTCATTACAATCTATACTAATATAGAAAGCTGAAGAGTTTGAACGCGCTAATCTCAGGAACTACTTAACTCATTTTGAAATTTTCTGAGTTTTATACACTACCTTTTATTCCAGCTAAAATATTTATCTCGGATAAATTTATATATTTGCAGTTACATCCTAAATATGAATGTAAACAATATGGGTAGATATTGCTCCACCACATTTTTTTATGTAAAACAGCAACTAATATCTATATATAAATAATCACCGAGAAAAGGAGTTAGATATGTAATTTGCGCCTTATCACCTTCATAGTTGCGAATTATAATTTGAAAGTAATGTAAATTCAAAGTACCTACGTTCTAATTTGTGATCTGTATGGCTTAAGATCTTTGCTTATTCGAATGAAAGAACAATCTTGTATATATATAACAAATATAGTCAATAATAGACATAAAGATGGTATATTCAAAGGTGCATTTGTGTGAGCACAAGAGACTTACATAGTCCAGTTAGAATATTTCCTGATGGAGCAGTTGGTGCAGGAGTGCAAGTATGCGGCCTGATCTCGTATTTTACATGAGACGGGATGTAAAGCCTCTCATCGTAACAAGACTCGAAAGCCCAGACAAATACGTTTCCAATAGTATATCCGCATCTGGGGAGGTAAAAATATTTTAATATTTATACCTATTTATCATCAGTAGATTATTCAATCTTCGCTGCAGTTCCAGCGTAATTTCCACCATCGAGAGATGACAGTCGCTAAGAAATTGTCACCTACGAGAATCTGAATATTCAGAGTAAAGGAACGTATTTATATGACTTATTCACAATTCAGAATCGAAGTGGATAAGGTCGAACGTCGAGCAGGTCGCTTTAAAAAATTATCACTTACTGGTAAGTTTGATGTTGATTATCTTTGCCACATTTCGTCGTTTTTCGAACCGTTACTTTGGGTTGTTCTTTACAAGATATTTCCTTTAAAGCGAAGCTGTCTAGTAAACTGTTGCCAGATATAAAGTTACTACCACCGTTACAAGATGCTTCCTGTAAATTGAAAACCATAAATTTTATGTAATTACTAGTTTTTGCAGACGACTCCTGCCCCGTCATAAAGTTTTTCCGGGAGAAATATTTTCCCGCAACAGAAGTAGCTCGGTAAACTCTTTTACACGGGTGAAGCCGCGAGCAAAAGCTAGTATTAGAATAGAATGTAGATTTGCTTAACAAACCAAGCGGGTTCTTGCATACGACAGATCCTTAAAGTACTTACCAGTTGCTTTAACCCAGTATCGATTCTTCCATTTGGTTGCATGTACATGATACTATTTGTATCCCCAGGGCAGCCAATAAGAATTTTTGAACCCTCAGGCAAAACGACACTGCAGGTGTTTGGGTCCGGGTTCAATAATTTATTATCCCTTAAGATTATTGGAAGCGGGTTTGAGGTATCAAAGTCGTTTTGAAGTCCAAAACACAATCTGAAAAAAACATATGCATTTATTCTATCACGTCCATAAATGGTTGATGTGAGAAACTACGGGGCATACTTTTTGTTATATTGAGTTTTGATAATGAATATGGAACCATGAATTTTTCGTGTCACGTCAGAGCTCATGCCAACTGTGATGGATGATTTTCAGAACATAATATTAACAATCATTGAGTATTTAGCATGTAAAGACTATGGACGTTTTGTTGCCGGACTAAAGGCTGATAAGAGGGAACGGAAAACAAAATTAAGAAGAGCCATAAACATGATTAATGTAGTTGGGCGGAACGTAGATACCTTTCAATGTACACTGGTTGAATTTCGAAGGGTGGTTATAGAAATACCTTCACATAGCTATGTGTATCTGAATTGGCTAAATGACAATGTAAATCTAATCACATTCGGTATAAGTCCTGTGGGATAATATTAAATAAATAAACTTTATAACGAGAAAGGGTAAGTGAGTGAATCCAAAGGTTCTATATTTTCGTAGTCAGACTATAAAATATAAGAACTTACCTAGGTTGGCATAATTAACAGCTCCAAGACTCAGTAAAGTCAGTAAGACTAATTGCCACGCCATTTTGACTGTTTAGTTCGTGTTGTCTGGACTACTTCTAGAACTGAATGAATTACAAACTCAGGCTACCGTTTATATACCCTAAGAGCGCTGTGGCTAGAGGGCGCAGCTGGTGGCTGAGACACAGAGGATGATGCGGTCACAGCGGACGCAGATGGCGTAAAGGGCGTAAAAGACATGCCTAAAGTAGCACTCACTGCATGCATCAAGCGCTCAAGAGAAGAACAAACATTGGAGCATTGTGAAATATAGAACTAATGGAACACCTATAGACTTCAGAATCTAATAAAGTAGGCTCTCTTCTATAGGTTCTGTTTTATCCAGATTTGATCCAGACCTTATACAAGGGATATTAAAGAAAAACTATAAGTATATATCTTGAGAAATGTAGCGCAAACTCAATAGTAATTGAGATATAGAAATATGGATTGAAAGCTTAAGATATGAAATGCTTTGAAGAGTTTATAGATCTCCCAGATCTTTCAGCGATAGAGAAGAGGCTCGCGGCAAAGTTTATT
>NW_023592738.1:0-15987 GCF_014839805.1 Manduca sexta | reverse complement strand
TTTTTATAAATAAAATGCCTTCCTGTGTTTTCAGACGATGTACTCATTATACTCCAACTGTGAATGAAAAAAACGTTTAATTTCATACGTTAGTAATAAGTATACACTATTTAACTTATTTTTAACTAAAAATGGATTTTATTCAACTGTCATGGCGACCAGAGACCAATAAACTAGATGGCCACGGCGGTCGACGTCGAGGTCGAGCTGCTAGGGCTGTACAAGTATGTAACTATAGTAATTAATGCGCTGTTTTATGTGCAAGTTTGTTAGTCTATGACGCGTTTATTCGTAAAACGACATTGATAATATCACGTAATAATTAAATCTAGTTTAAATACAGTGCTCTTGTTATCAAATATATTTCGAAAAGTTTTGAATTGTCATAAAAGTAAGAAAAATGATATTTATTTATTAACACTTTGTACACATGGTATACAGGCGGACTTAATGCCATGGGTCTCTCCCAGTCAACCTTGGGGTGGTGTAGGAGGACGGAGGTAGGTGTATATAATAAAAAGAAGTGAAAACAAATAAGAAGAGTAATAGTAAACAAATGTAATTAAAACATACTCGCATATATAAATATATAGATATATAAAAATACATATATATATACATATATAAAAATAAATAAATATATAAATACACTAATAAGTCAGAGGAATCTGCTACTTCTGCCAGCAACAATCGACGAACTCTCATTTTAAAAGCCAGCCGAATTTTTTATTATATATTTAAAAATTCATTTTTAACCGACTTCAAAAAAGGAGGAGGTTATCAATGCGACGTGTTTTTGTATGTTTGTTACCTCAGAACTCGCTCATTTATGAACCGATTTGGAAAATCTTTTTATTCGAAAGAATTTCTCCAGATTGGTCCCATAAAATTTTTTCAAGATCGCTTCGGTAGTTTCTTGTTTTAAAATTAAAAACTAGAATAATTATGTCGTCCAAGAAAACGAAATCGCGAATTTAGCTTTCCTGTGACGTATTTAGTTATGTTTTTGCATTGAGTTTGGTTGACTGTACTTTTACATACATACATACATATAGCATAACATCTTTTTCCCGTGTCATGGGTAGACAGAGGCGTAACATTTCATCGCGATAGTCGTACTGTGTGAAACATATCAGTTGTGTTTTTGGGTTGGGTTTAATTGACTCTACTTCTTACATACATATATATAGCATCACACCTTTTCCCCTTTTCAGGGGTAGGCAGAGGTGTAACATTTCAGCGCGATAGTTGTACTGTGAGCCAAATATATCAGTTGTGTTTTTGCGTTGGGTTTTGTTGAATCTACTTCTTACATACATAAATATATAGCATCACACCTTTTACCCTTTTCAGGGGTAGGCAGAGGCGTAACATTTCATCGCGATAGTCGTACTGCGCGCGAAACACATTAGTTGTGTTTTTGCGTTGGGTTTAGTTGACTCCATTTTTACATACATACATATATATAGCATCACACCTTTTATTTTTCAGGGGTAGGCAGTGGTGTAACTCCACATCGCGATTGTTGTACTGTGAGCCAAATATATCAGTTGTTTTTTTGCGTTGTTTGCTTGAATCTACTTCTTACATACATATATATAGCATCACACCTTTTCCCCTTTTCAGTGGTACTCAGAGGTGTAACTCCTCAGCGCGATAGTCGTATCGTGAGCGAAACACAACTATGCCATTGAGAGCGGTCTATTTTTTACTAACACAAAAGCAAAAAATTAAAATAATTTTAACAAAAATTAAACCGCCTTCAAAAACCACTCAAAACCAAAAAATAATTTCACATAACAAGTATATATTGGATACCAATTTTGGAGTCGGTGCCTAATTAAAATTGCTAGTTAAGCTAAATAAATACATTAACGAATATGCGAAAACAATGTGCTGCCAGCGTACAAAGTCAGCAAGTGAGATCGTCACCGGAGATAAACACATCGCCGCAACACAGCAAATGGAAGCTATTAAGGAAATATTTAAATTTGTGAACTGTACACTACCCAAATTCTTCCCCTGTTACATATAGCTGGTCAAATGGGTGTATTTCATTCCCTGCCTCGAAAAAGAGGAAATAAAAAGATGAAACACCATACATGTGCTTGGTATTACACCTTTCTGTGTTTATGTTAGTAGTAAACGCAAACCTACTCCTTTTAATTGATTTGAAAGAAATTTAGCTCATAGATGGACTATGCAACAAATATAGCTAACTAGCAATTTTAATTAGGCACCGACTCCAAAATTGGTATCCAATATATACTTGTTATGTGAAATTATTTTTGGTTTTGAGTGGTTTTGAAGGCGGTTTAATTTTTGTTAAAATTATTTTTATTTTATTATGCATATCAATTAATTTCCTTTCATAGCACTAAACATTATGCGCTCTGCTGTCTACTACAGATCTAGCACCAGGCGATTCATAATTCCTGCCAAAAAATAAATGGGACGTAAATGATTTGTTCGTTTTTTTGCCAACGTCGTTTTGAAAAAGTTATAACTACTAAAATTGGGACAGTGCTAAGGATATGGGATCCATTTGAAATTTGCAAACTTTTTCAAATATTAATATTTCGAGTAATTCAATTGGATTGGTTGGATTTAGATATAGGAATTCTAGTTAATATTCTGAGTGGTAATAAAAAATACGTTTTGACAGTGACATTGACGTTTTAGTTTGACTTTTGACAAGAATAATTTACAATTTATAAACGAATACATGATATTATTTTAGCGTTGGAATTCCAAAATTTGTTTAGAAATGTGCAGTTAAATAAATTGGGTAATACTAGAAGATGGTTTTAAGACACTCAAACATTCCAATAAACCTTTGAATAAAAAACTACAGTATAACTATACGTGACATAAAAATCAATAATGCTGCCGGGAATTGGTGTTTTGGAACTGGTGCGATTGCCAAGGTTCTGGTACCTTTCCTCAGAGAGAAGGGTTTTCCAGTGGAAGCGATATGGGGCGTGACACTACAGGAAGCCGAAACTGCTGCCAAGGAACTGAAAATACCGTTTTTCACAAACAAAATCGACGACGTGTTATTAAAAAATGTCAGTTTAGTTTTTATTGTGTGTGCTCCAAACCTTCACGCGCAGATCTCTGTTAAAGCACTGGGCATAGGAAAACATGTAGTGTGTGATAAACCGGCCGGGCTCTGTCAAGCAGAAGCTTTAAAAATGGTCCGGGCTGCTCAGTACTACCCCACTTTAATCTCAATTGTCAATCACTCGCTTAGGTTCTTGCCAGCATTCAGTCATATGAGGAAATGTATTCAGGATGGCTATCTTGGTAACCCAGATGAGTTAACACTTGTCGATGTAAGAGTACAAATGGGTCCGTTAGTTGGGGACACTTATAACTGGTTATGTGATGACACAATGGGTGGGGAACACTCACATTAGTGGGCAGTCATGTAATAGACTTAGTAACATTCCTGACAGGCCAGAAAGTGGTCAAAGTCCATGGTGTACTTAGAACATTTGTTGAAGAGACTGCCAAAGTTAATGGTATAAGAAAAATAACAGCACCTGATTTTTGTACTTTCCAACTGCAAATGGACAAAGGTATTTTAGTGACGGCCACACTAAACAACCATTTGCCAGGGCCATGCTTTAACCAAGAGATATATGTTTGCAGTAAAAAAGGATATTTGGTTGTGAGAGGTGGAGATTTACATGGGAAACTACATAAGCCTAATTCAACAAAAAATTTCCCTGAAGAAGAGAGTAAAAGACATGACAAAGAAGATGTCATTTATGTGGATATTGAGGATCTCAGTTGTGCCTCCAGTGTTGTCCCAAAACCGTATATCAAAGGACTTTGTAAAATGATTAGTGCATTGAAAGAGGCATTTTTGCCTGTGAGAGAACAAATGGATTGGGTGAAGGAGCCTGTCAAGGCAGCAGCTACATTTGAAGATGGTCAGAGAGTTCAGGCTACTATGGAGGCTTTAAGGCAATCAAATGAGGATGGGTGTTGGATATCCGTTCAGTTATTGACAGAGCCACCTGACCCAAACCCAGCGTTGTCGGCTGCAGTGAGACGACGGCCATATCTTTACAATAGTTAATGCTTTTATGATTTAATGTATTGATATGCCATTATAATGTACCTTTGTATTGTTAACACAATAGCTTGTTTGAATATAATTAAAATGCTAAGGCTTTGTCTCTGTTCCCTGTTACAGTATTAATTAATTTGTTATATGCATTCCGCACATAGTTTATGCCATAATATAAGCAGTCACTGTGATTTAAGATCTGACCTTGATACTGCTTGCCGTTTCAAGTTTCCTTAAGAACAGTATATAGCATTGTTAAGATTGAAGAGATATTATTTTACAATAAAATATAATCATTCTTTAGTATTTTTAAAATGAGTTTTTTTTTATTAAAACAATATACAGATTGTTTACTTTCTCATTTGTGGTCTCTCATCTTGTTTCAAGTATGATTTTCAAAAGTGTTATCACAGTGGATTTAGTTTTCAGGCCATATTTCCATGTGACTGTATCTTGTACAAATACTTTACGATGATAATGAATAAAGTACTGATAAATTTTAATTTGTTTTGTATTAAGTGTAAGCTTTTTCCTTGAAATTTTAATTACTGCATTCACATAATACAGTTGTTAATTTTTTAAACTATGTTGCATCTGAATATTATGTCCATATGAACAAAAGAAAACTCCAGGTTTTAAAAAAAAACCCTTATTTACATTTGGAAGATGGAAATTATAGTCATGCAAGATTTCTGCTTAATTCTTTTACATTCCTTTGTAATAGAATGAACTATTTACAAGTAACTATTAAGACCTATATAATTTTATCCAGGGAGCTCTACCTTTGATCTGGCCTGTTGTAATACCTACTTAACTGAAGTGAATATTTAGAGTCTTAATTTATTACAGAATCACTTTGGTGGCATAGTTGTATCACGGTCTGTCTGCAGTGTGGAGGTCTCGGGTCGATACCAGAGTCTGGAATTTGTGCCCTTTATAGCAAAAGGGTCGCCGTCTACCACATTATGGGACAAAATACACTCAGCAGAAATTGGGTGTGCCAGTTGCACCCACTTTCTGCCTCTGGGGATAAAAGTTGTGGGAGAGTGTTGTGTGTGTATTTATCACACAATATATAGTAGCTTTTCTTCTTACACATCACTTAAATTAATTGAATTTTCTTGATGGATAACTTAAGATATTCTCAGAGTTATTGTGCTTTAGTATTAGGTGTCATTAATGTGTGTTTACAGGACTGGCTTGCAACCAACAGTGGTGATCAAGATGTTCAAGGTGTATGGGCAAGGTGGTATGTAACAGTGGCGAAAGTTGAACTGGAAGATATTTTTATTAGTAATATTATTTACATTATTTGAGTTGGTGTTCAGGGGCTATATTTATAACTTTTTTTTTTAATAAATACTATATTGATATTACCTAAAAGTATTAATACATAAATTTTGCTCTTTGATTGCATATTTTATCAATGAGTGTTATTAAATATGAAAAATAAATGATTATATCGTAATTTATATCAGCTTTATATTAAAGGAAATAAGTTATTATTTTATGTCTAAAATACTAGTATAAGTAGTGAACTAAATGTAAAACTTACAATTTAAGGTTAGGTTATGTTGTCCATGTTCTAATAAATATAATACAATTTTAAATGAAACTAGTGAAATGAATATTGGTAGACATACTATGGCATTATATTTACTGGAAATTGGTATATTTTAAACTGGGTAATATTATGTTGGTGCAGAGTGCAGGATGTGAACCTGAACAATTTTAAGGTTAGATATGATCACCATTAAATGAATGATGCAATAATGGTAAATTTTGCAAAAGAAAATAAAACCCATACTTTTATAACAATATTATAATAAGAAATGCAAGAGAGATAACATTCAATACCTCATTAACATATTACACAATCACATCATGTTCATACACTACAGTAACTAAAACTAAAAGAATCTGAATCACGCAAATTTAAAGCTACTCGGTACTAAACTCAGTTTTCGATCTTGGCCAAAATGTCGGATTCTCTGAAGAGGTGGTACTCCTTGTCGTCATTTTCTAGGGCTACTTTGGTTCCACCGTACTCAGGCAGTAGGACTTTGTCACCGACCTTCACTAAAACTGGGACAAAATCTCCATTTTCCTTTCTTGCTCCGGGTCCTACAGCTACCACTTCACCATGTAGAACTTTCGACTGTGCCTTCTCTGGGATCACGATGCCTCCCGCTGTTTTAGTAACTGCTTCGGCTCTCTTGATGAGAACACGATCCAAAAGAGGGATAAGTCGTTTTACAGCGCTGGACATTGTGTATTTATTTCAGGAATGCAATAAAACAATTGAAGACGCGCGAAATGCCTCTTTTCTTGAGTCTAGAATATTCGAGTTCTGCCGGCTACTCAAATCTAGCGACTTGTTCGAGAATCGCGATTGTCAAAACTCGAAATTTCACCCATGTGTTTAAAGTGTTGCCTTGCTATTTACTTCGTTTAAATAAAATTAATTTAGAAATGAACATTTAAATAATTAAACGGTGATTAAATTAAACTATTGTTTAAGGTATTAAAAAAAAATAATTTAATTACATTTATTTTGAAATTGATTTAACTGACATCTCCCGGGGAGTAGCAATAATACAAGAATGAATAAAATGAAAAATGAATTAGTTTTTTAAAAATGTAACAGATGGCATTAAAGCCGGATTTTATAGTAGCATTTACAAACATTATTCTATTACAAATGAATTATTTGCTTTACTTTTTTTTATCACCTTGAAAATTTGATGTCGGCATTTTTTATAAATGTACAAATAATTTATATACTTAACCATCATTAACTTTTGAGTTCACAATACTCGATAATACGTAAGGCAAATAAAATAAAAAATGAATAATAATGAAAAGGTTACCTAAAAAATAAAAACATAAAATAAATTATCGTCCCTAAAATGGCGAGGCTCAAAACCAGTTGCTAGGGATTCAAAGTGAGAAATCTCTTTTAAAACTTATTACGTTTATTATATTCTTACACCATGATTAGCGCGTATCCAGATAACTTTTGCCATGTATACATACATCTGCGGCCTTTGTAATAAATATTCTTTCAAGTTGTTGTGCTCTGTGAAAACTTATTTTTGAAGTGAGGATTAAAAAACTGGTTTCTTTAACACTCAGAAAGCAGGAAAAATGTTTTAGCGTCGATAAAGTTCGATGACGACAAAATGTTATACATTTTTCATGCCACAGACCTTTTCTCTACCGTGTTCTCTACAATCATAATTGCAGCGTTGCTCTGCCACACATAATAATTAAATATAACGGTTTAATAGACCTACATACATAAATAATAATGGTTTTAATTGGTGCAACAGTAATCAATTGTTTAATTATACATGCTGTGTTATCGAATAGTTATTAGGGTTGTCACACATTGATATACATACAGACTGACACCATTGACGCATATTCTAAAGACACTTCTATATAAACTATTTGTTCAAAATTTGGAGTCAGAACTAAAGTTCGCTGTAGCGTTAAAAAATCTGACGTCATCTAACAAAACTTTTAAAACATGCAGCCCTAAAGCGCTTTAAATAGCTGTCAATATTGACATCATTCTAAAGTCAGTTTGATTGGATTGTAGTTCAATTTAGTTGAACACAATGAAGGTTCGGAACGCCAAACCTAGTACGTAGTTCATATAATATGTCGATGGCTGACACCGTTACGTCTCATTGCCTATTCATCAACTACCAATGCACTACTAACACATTACCAAATGCTTTTCGTTTCTAAGCTGCAGATTCGCCGACACAGAACGCTGGATTGGTGGTTAACATGACAACTGACAGGTCTTTTACTCGATTATCGCGCGACTGCACGTGGCTTCCCGCGGGTCAAGGCCCGCGCCTGCTTTTTTTAATAACAATTATTTAATTGTGTCTGTACTACATTTACCAATTACGTTACGTTAAATTCATGAAACTTTATGTTAAAATACCCAGTAACTTAAATATAATTTAAAGTTATTTGGATCAAGTAATTTGGAAGTAGTACAACATAATAATATTGAAATAGTATTAGCCATTTAATTCGGGAGAAAAAAACGGTCTTCAATTTCAGCAATTTCGTGAGTTATAGGTATACTTTTCACTAAAGAGAGTGGCGATCTAAAAAAAAATGTTCCCAGCGAAGGCACCGCGCAAGGCCTCTTATATACCATAAGGTCCAGAGAAATTGCCCGGATCGCTCCTCCCTAAGATCACCATTATAGTCATTAATGTGCTGTCGACCTTAGTGTAGGCAAAAGGTCTAAGGTAGAAAGATGGTGTTCGGACTTCCTCAAATCTCTCACACTCACGAAAAAGCAACAGGGAGCCGTCCCTCTACCTTGGTTCTATGTGAAACGTCGGCGCTAATTGTGATTTTTGTTTCGGCAGAGAATATGCCGATGACTTTGGTGTAGAAGTGATAATATGTCAAAGGTGAAGACGTTAATTCTTACCATTGGTTTTAAACGGTATAGCAGCGTGAATAACTAAACACGTAATGATAAAAGCATTTATTATGATGGTGGAAAATCTTTGTAGTCAAAGGCATTTGGTGCAGTAAGTGTAAATTAATTTAAATAATGCAACAACAGTTTTCACGTCCCAACTGGCGTTGCATTATGTGTGATATTTTTCATAAATCACGTCAAAAATAGCCATTTTCTCTGGTTCGTAAGCAGTTCTAACTTCGAGATAGCTGTTTATTTCCAAATACTTTTCTTCGTGGAGGTCATACTCAGGCCATTTAACAGGCAGAAGATCGTTTGCAGTTGCTGTTGGATTCCTGAAACAGTTAAAAAAGATGTTAATTGTAGACTGTTGTTACCCGTGAGCGTTGTGATCACTGTTTATATTATTATTTAATGTTATTACAACGGATTCAAAAACTACGTGTGTAATTCTCACAGATTTCTAACTTCTTCCTCATAATATAAATGCGAAAGTTTGTAAAATGTTTGTGTATTTGTTACAAGTCAACAACTGAACACATTTGGATAAAGTTTGGCACACGGTTGGATCATGACAATAAAACACTTTTTATTTCGATAATTTGTTCCTGTGGAAAAATGCAATTTTTTAATCAGACTTTTGAAATAGTAGCCGCTAGCGTCGTACAATGGATTTAAGGATCTTTGAAGCAAGAAATGCTTTTTCGCGGGAAAAGTTGGGGGCAATACCTAGTACTCGATATAAAAAAACAAAAACATCTTGGTGGTCTTGTGTAAGGTTTAACTTTGTACTAATTTGCAATGTAATGATTGTACCTGGTTTAATGAAAGCCTAAGCGTAGGTATAAGATATTAGAATTATAATCATAAAAAGTAAACACGAATGGCAATAATTAATATTTATTATCACATTACATTTTATTACTATCATTAAATACTGTTAATTAACGACTAATTGTTGTGTCTAATGTAAATAAGTTAATTAATACTAACCCACTCTTCGCGAAATTTGTCCACATCTTCGTCATTCGTTTCAGGGTTATTATATCATCATGGGAAGCATTTTTTAGACTTTGATCGCCTAAGCCGAAAATGTATGCGGCATCGTCGGCATGAGCAGCTCCTTTTCTATTTATGTTGAATAACTTCTTTAAAAAATTAATATTGCCGTCGTATGCAAACTGATAAACATATATATTTACTCCTTTAGTTGACATAATTTTGGAACTTTTCAAAATACCGCTTTTCATTTCAAAGTCTCCGAAGAAATCGAGAGCCGTTTGTTCTTTATTAGATTCAACGTCATTATAATATACATTATTGAATTTTTCGTTGTAATTAACTGCGTCTTCTGGATGCAACTTGTATTCCCAAACACTGGTAAAGTTTTTGTTGATTACTAAATTGATTTTTTTACAGTACGAACCTGTTAACATGATATAGCCCTCGAATTCGCAAAATCCTCTTATTATAGGTACTTTCTGAAATCTTCCTTCTTTGAGTAAATTATAAGGATATTCACTTAAAATGTTTCTCCCGTCCCAAAATCTTTTTCGATAGAAGGAACGAAACCAAAGAAAAGTCCATTGAAATTCCGTGGATCAGTAACTTTAATACTGGCCGTTAATAAATCTATTGCGTTTGTATTTAATATAAACTGGTATATTGCTCTGTCATTATCTTCAGATGCTTTATAACCCAGTTCTCTTACTAATGTCATACTTAGATTTTTAATGTTGTGGTTTATAGCCCAATGGTTTAGAGCTGATCCAGATTGCATTATTGCTTTGCTGAAAAGTCCTTTACTAACCGGTGAAAGTATATGATATTCCACTGATGCTGAACCGGCACTTAATCCCATAATCGTAACATTATCTTTGTCACCTCCAAAATGTTCTATATTTTCTTGAACCCATTTCAAAGCCATTAGTTGATCTTTTAAACCCATGTTTCCGGCTGCTTCAGGAATATCTAATGATAAAAATCCAAAGACTCCAAGCCTATAGTTTATGAATACAACGATAACGTCATTTTCGAGTAGATAAGTCGGGTTATTTTCATTTTTCAAAATACCATTACCAAAGATGTAACCTCCTCCATGAATGAAAACTATCACTGGCTTACTATTTGTTTTGCTTGCTGAAATCGGACTAAAGACATTGAGGTACAAGCAATCTTCGCTGCCTTTTGTACGTTGTGTGATGATGTCAGATTGGGTACATATATGGTTCTCATCGGCTTCTCTGGCATCTCTTTCGCCTTCCCACGATTCTGGTGGTTGTGGGCTCTATAACACAGTTATAACGGTGTAAATATAGATAATGTGACTGCTTAGTAAAATCACTCTAGTCTTTAATGCGAACATAGTTTTATTATTTGCAATATAACAACTTTAACTTTGTATATGTGTTGTTTAGTTATTTTGTAACATAAATTATTGAACGAGCAAGATTGACTTGTAAAATATTAACGAGGCAGATGGTATATTATTTTCTTATAAATAAATATTAAACTGCCTCGTTGGCGTAGTTGTATTACATGCGCGGCATGGCAACGCTCTGAGATCCTGGGTCAGAATCCCGGGTCGGGCAAAGTGATATTTGGGTTTTTCTACTCCGATGCCCGATATGGCGATAGGCTCGTCCCCTATCACATCATGGGACAGAACAAACTTGGCGAAAAGTAGGTGCCATGGTTACACTTCGGAGATAAACATTAAAAGCTTACCTTAAATCTTAAATTTCCTACAGGTGGCTTTGCGAATGGTATTTGTAAGAATTCATTGTATTCAACGCCATTCTCGGTTTTATTTTTCGACCTATAAGTGTACCTTGATTTGTAGAAACACTAACTGAATCACAATATACTGAGGACACGATACACATTAATGATAAAATTATCATTGCAGAGACGTATTTCTCGACAAAAAACTCGACTGCGAATGCACACTCTTGTCACTATACCACCGAATTAATATAGTATTAGTAAGGAAAAAACTAAGAGACTAAATAAGAAAGTATCTTGACAACAACTAATAAAATATTTGTCCTTTGTTTTCGTGGGATCTGCTGAGATATTAATTACTTATTGTAGTTTTTCCTTCGTTGTATAAACGTAAACTAATTCAAAATTATGACAGTTACTATGTGATAAACCTCTGTTTATAGGTTTGTACTTTGTTGTTTGAAACAAATAGAAAAAATTACTTATTGTGACTTGTCGCTGCCTGTTTGAATTTGCTTGGTTAATTTACGGTTGAGCACGGCAGAGTCTCGAACAAGAGGACCAAAGAAGAAGAAGCTCTCACTACTTTCGAAGCTTTTCTTTTTATTTTAAAGTGTAATAATAATTCGACGTCACGTAATTTTGTAAAAATATAACCAGAATGTGGTGACTACTTTAATATCTAATTCAAGACAGGGCTTTTGAAGGTATAATTAATCATCACATAGGCTTATTATATGCTGTCGTAGTTGGAATACGTCATCAACTAGCATGCTTATGAAAATATATATATGCGTTCTTGAATTTTGGCATGTACCCTAAGTCGAGATTTCTGTAGCTTTAGTATTTAGTACTATTAATTTGTTTTACAGTTATTCTCTAATTTTAAAACGAAAATAATTCACTCGTGTACTTATAACTTTGTTAGTGTAAATAAATTAGTAGTTGAATGGCGATAGCCTACTTGGGAGTGAGACGAGTTGCCCTAAACTAACTTATATCCAGGTTAAAAACCCAAGGCACGCATCTTCGACTTTTCTAAAGTTATGTCTGTATTATTTGTGAATTATGGTTTGCTTTAATGGTTAAGGAAAACATCGTAAGGAGATCTGGATACTTGAGAATCCCCCCCTCCTAAAAGACAGCATTTCGAAGACACCTTTAGGTATATGAATTGCATTGAAACGTGAAATCGATTCTATAAAAAAAAATCATAATATATTTTCCGTCTTAAATTCTCATAAATGTATTAAATTCATACATAGTTATATAGATACTTACATTAGCACAAATAAGCCGGTTCTGTTAGGGTAGTATCACTGTCTCCGAGGAAATCGTGAAAAGGGATAACATGCTTGTTGTTTAAACGTATGGTGAGTAATATTTGCAGAAGCCCCACACCTCGCTTTTCTATACCCTTAACTCTACGATTATTTGTTATCCTTCTAGTATTGGTATCTATTGGCAGTACGGAACACATAACATCAGATGACGCATTAACTCATCTTCTAGTGTGTTCTTCCATATTTTCCATTTAATTAGGAGATAGGAGGAATATATGTAAGCCTTATGTTTAACGACAGGCCGCTTCCCTCGTTCGTGTAAGAACAACCATATACATATATATTTTTTATTGCTTTGAATGACAAGACGAGCTTGCCGTTCGCCTGATGATAAGCGACACGACTGCCCATAAACAGAAGAAATACTATCCGACACTTGGAATTACAAAGTATTGTTTGGTATTCCACTGCGCTTGCCATCCTAAGACATGAGATATTCATTCTTATTATGTCCAGTAGTTACACTGGCTACAATGTTCTTCAAATCGTAACACAACATTGACTACACACTGCTGCTTGGCGGCAGAAATAGACATTATAATGGTACCTATCCATGCGGAGTCTCACATATGAGATACCTACCACCAGTAAGTTAAGTTGATGGCCGACTTGGGATTCGAAATTAGGAACTTCCGCGCCACAGTCCGGCAGCATATATTAATTTTATCACTAGCTCTAGGCGACAAATCAATCGAGACAAATTTATTTTCTGTTTTCATTTCGCCATAGCAGGCACAAATTCGAGGCTCTGGGCTGATACTGAGCAGAAAGACCCAATATCACTTTGTCCGGCACGGGATTTGAACCCGGGACCTCAGAGCAGTGTCGAACCGCGCACGAAATACAATAATGCCATCGAGGAAGTCAAGGCAATTAATATAACACAATTCTGTTATATCCAGCGCGCCTGGTCGACTCTAGGCATCACACAGAAAACCAGTATGAAATGGCACTTAGACTAAATTGCAATTCAAAAGGTCAGTGACATTGCAGTGAAACGCCCCGTCATGCACCCTTGTCAGCATACCTATTATGTGAAGACGTGCGTGCAATGAATTATTGAGATAATTACGTGATTACATTGTTAGTTGTGTTTAGATCTTCGAATTACTTACATACTTTTTTGCATGCAAAGAATATGGTATGTAAGTTATAAAGGAAACGTACCTTATTAACATTTTTGTTCCCTTACATTTGCTGTATGGAGGTCAGAGAAATATAGAACACTGTACGTTTATTCCAAATGACCTACGAAATTTCGAAACTGCGAAATGTGTTCATAAGTTTGCGTACTAACACGGTGCGTTGGTATCATTGTGCCGGAGCGGCGCCGTGACCGCCGCTGGAATGTGCGCCGGCGCCGTCCAGTCTCGGACACACCTGCGCGCGCAGCAATTCTACACACAATCACGAAGAACCACCTACACGTTCTTAATAACGCGCGCATAGGGAATGCTTGGAGGTGGCATTATTTGTTACTAATCCACTTTAATTGCTTACTTGACAGCAATAATATATGAAACGAAATATATATTATAGTAGTTAAACGCAAACAATGATTATACCGTATTTTTTGTTGCATATAATTTGATAAAATTTTATTTTTTAATATTATATGAGTTTTTTTATCCGTTCATTACTAGGACTGAAATGCGAAGACCATGATTGAGGGACGTTTGACATCACATTTTTTATTTTACTTAAAATTTTCGTTCCATTGTCAACTCAAACATTACGTGACCCACTAGTTTTGCCTGATATTTAAATAAATGAAATAAAATGTGTTTGACTTTTCTATTATATTACGTTTTTTTTGAGTCAATGGTAATAATGATTGTAAGGGGTTTAAAACAAATATGTGTACTATTTGTAAAATACTTTTTCGAAAACCACCAAGTAGCAAAATTGCAAAAAAATTGTGTGTCTTTGTTGTGAGGATTCTTGACGTAGAAAATATCAAGATTAACTTAGAAGCCTTAGCAACATACTTAGTGTACCAGAGAATCCCACAGTATTACATAAATTTGGCTAAAACCATTCGTATTCTGCAATTTATTAATATTATTTTCAACTGATTAATATATTTTGGCTTGAAACATAATATAAAAAACTTTTGCCTCCAGTGTTTATAAAACTAAAACAAATTTTAGATGTAATAAAAAAAAATAACACGTTATCTCCATATCTTCCCTGTTCTGGGCAGTACACCATGTCTACAATAAAGACAGCTCACACAAAAGAAGCTGCGCGGCCATCGCGATTTACGACCTCCTTGCGGCGGTCACATGAAAGCGATCGGCTGGTCACTGGTCGTTGGTCGTCGTCCACCTATACAAGTCAACGTATTATATGACAAACCTAAAAGGCATTTTAAATTACGATTATTTATTGCGTCAAAACATGTAATAAACTTTTAAATAAATAAGTTTTAAATAGTAGATAAAATAAATAAGCTTTTACTATGGTGTACCTATTATTGTTATTTAAATCCATATAACTTTTTTATTTTATTTATACGAAATGAGTTTATTACAAAATTACTAAATCCTATGTTGCTTTGTCAGAAATATTTCAACACGTAACTGAACGTAAAAAACGTTGCAAAAACAGAATAAAATTTTGAATAAAACATTTGCAAGATAGGGATGTTTTTTAAATTCTACTCATGCTCTTGTTCGGTTTGAATTGAAGACCAAGGCATGTCGCCGATTTAAGTACAGTACAAAGACTTTTTGTATGTCTGGAAAATTGTAAAAAGCACCACGTGATTGGGTTCACACGGCTAACTACACATCCTTGTTTCGCAAAATACTCACGTGTGCTTATGTATGTTTACCATATTTTTAATATATTTGTGGATAGATCATACGTTTAATTCACGGATGTTTCTTGAAGGTTATATTATATTTAGTAGTGATCGCTAACTACGTAAGGTCATATTGTTCTCGAAAGGGTAGTCAGAGATGCAAGTTGTTCATACATAATATCGCTTATATTATATTATGTTCCAAGATGTAATATGGCTGAATCTATCACCATGCTAGGTCCAAATTCTAATTCTAGAATACTTTCGCACAAATTAATTGCTTATTGCTTTCCGCAAATAAATGTGAAATTGAAACCTAACCTCACAGTATTCACTAGGTGGTTATAAATATAAAATAGGTATCTTAAAACATTACTAATAAATTAAAAAAAAAATGTAATTTATAATATATCCCTGTATAACATAGATGATAGTCACACTACAGTAAAAGTTGCGATAATAGCCGTACGCGGATGTTCGAAGCGTACAAAATAACACAACAAACAACTGAACTGTGTATGGTCTTATATGAGTTTACAAACGTATCTCTACACTTTTATTTACTTACACACCCTTA
>NW_023592737.1:0-5560 GCF_014839805.1 Manduca sexta | reverse complement strand
TTACCTTGAATTAGTAAAACCAATCCATAAGGGAGCTAGAAAAAATAATTACATGTTATTTATTAAGGATTTCCAGTACCCAAATGCAATTGATATGTGGCAATATGGTGAAGAAAGATACGGCCAAGGTAAAATCTTCTTACTGGAACGCTAGATTAGGTCCACATTACGGTGCATCTACCCAAATTACATTGACTGAAACCACTGTTCGACATTTAAAAATATTTTTTTAATAGATTTATGCATTATCAACAATTATACACGTTACTAGTACTACCGCGCCGAGGTCCTGGGTTCGAATCTCGTGTCAATATAATGCCAATATAATTGTGACTGGGTTTTTCCATCATTCATCTTAAATTCGGCTAGGAGAGATCCATTAATTCAATTATGCATTCCTTTAAATTCACAAACAAACTGATAAGCATATCTAGTAGGTACGTAATACAATTACAATGAAAAAAAAAACATAAAAATTAAACTCATTTAAAACAAAATCTTTTATATCAGCGGTGAGAGTTCTAAATTCAATATCACATTTCTCACCCACAAACATGTCCGCACTTAAATCGAACCCGATGAAAAACGATACGAGAGTAATGATCTTATAAAACTAGATTCGCAAAACCTTTCAGAGCTGAGCGTTGCCCTACTTTTGACCTATTAACCAACTTTTAAAACTACCCGAAATTTGGCTTCAGGTATTTTTGATAGCAATTATTTATTTATGCACTTTTCCTTGCTTACTTTTGAGCTGGCGTAGTTGTATGTAGTGCAGTGCTGAGGTCACGGGTTCGATCCCTGGTCGGGAAAAGTGATAGTGATGAAATCACATACTTCTTGAAAATAAGTATAAATATGCTACTCGAACTGTAGTTTAAAAATAACATAAAATTTAAGTACTACTTTTTTCATAAAATATGTAAATATATGTAGTCAAACTAGAAATAACCTATTTTTCCGTCTACAGCGTTTTCCCTTGGATGTATAATTTATCTAAATAAATCATTATTTCACAACAATAAAAATTCGGCTGTGCACAAGTCCTCTGTATTGAATATAAAATACCTCAGCATCAAATATTTGAATTAATAATAAAAAAAAAAATAGTAACTTATAATACAAATATCAACTATTTATTATAAATTACGTATTTTAATCACAAATATGCAGGTGGTAGGATATATTTTATATCCGCCCGGATAACAACTACCATACACAAGGTGTTAAAACCCGCCATAGTGGCCCACATAGGTGTCGCGTTCCGCGATCAGCCTGTGTACATCCAGTTCCAACAGGCCGGCATAATTTTGTCGACAGAGGGGTAATCATCTCTCGTCAACACCTATTGGACCCCACACCACTTACCATCAGGAGCACTAGGGTAACTATTAATGTATAAAAAAAGCAATTGAATGAACCAAATCAGCGCACACCATACGAAGCGCAGTAGCAAGATATCCTATGGTTTTAAGTGAAGCAATGGTACTCTGTTGAGGGTTTAGGACTTCCATTTTAATTTACGGCTGGCATTGATTGATAGATAAATACATCGGCTACTTACTACCAATAACTTTGAGTATTCGACTATATAGAAATGATAGATGATGATTCAAGTTGTTTACTACAAACAATGAATATTAATTATTCATGAATATTACCAATTTTCTTAGTGAATTTTACCACATGTTTTTTTATTGTTTTGAATGACGAGACGAGGTTGCAGTTCGCCTGATGGTAAGTGATACGACCGCCCATAAACAGTAGAAACACTAACACCTTGAATTACATAGCATTGTTTGGTATTCCACTGCGCTCGCCATCCTGAGACATGAGATGTTGTGTCATTATGTCCAGTTGTTACACTGGCTACAATGTCGTTCAAACCGGAACACAACAGTGACTACACACTGCTGCTTGGCGGCAGAAATAGACATTGCGGTGGTACTTACCCAGGCGTACTCTCACATATGAGAGACCTACCACTAATAGATTATTAAACAGATATATTAGGCTTTGCACAATTATTATACAGATATTGTATATATTTCTCTTCAATAATACAATGAACCATATTATAGTTCAAACAAAATATTAAAGATAATAAGGAAAAACTTAATAAAAGTATATTTTTGTAACACAAAATTATTTATTTTGTAATAAAAGAAATAAAAATTACTTGCACAGATGTTTTTATCTGTTTTACAACGTACTAGTTTCTGCTCACGACTTCGTCCGAGTGAGAGTTTTTTTCCGGGATAAAAGTCCCGTGATATATTTTCCCGGGATAAATGTAGCTTACATACTACCGAGATTTCAAAATATATGCCAAATTTTATCGAAATCCGTTCGGTAGTTTTTGAGTTTATCCTATGCAGATAAACAGACTAACGGGGCAGAAGAGTTTGTATTATAACACTGTATATCATTATACTTAATAATTAAAATGCAAATATCTCAGTAAATAAAGTAATAAATAATTTTAATGTGTTTAAATGTTGTTCCAGTACAGAAATAAATATTATGCTCCCAAAAAATAGTATTAGGGAAACTAATCGCTAATTTTGATGTATTTGTATCCGCCTCGGTGGCGCAGTAGGCAGCGCGTAAGTCTCATAATCTTAAGGTCGTGAGTTCGATCCTCACCCGGGGCATATTTTTTGCCCTGAACAAAAAATAGTAAATTGATTTACAAAATAACTAATCATTTACAAAAATGATAATAATTAAAATAAACACATTTAAACATATTAAGACCATCTACCCGGCAAACTGCTCTGAGCATTCGTTCCGTACATTATCAGCGCACGAGTTACGGAATTATTCACTTTAAAATCAATATTAGGACTATTTTAAAACATCCAAGTGATGGTTGTCAATTAAAATGATAAGTACTTTAGTATATGCACAGAATTATCATTTTTTTGTCAATTTTTGTAGTAACACAATATCGACATTACAATAAATTTGAAACTACCAAAATTATGGCAATATATTGCAGAAATCTGATTTGTTTTCATAGTTTTATAACGTAGATTTTAAAAATAATGTTAATGCTCCGTTTTGCTGGGTTCACCTTAAATGCCTTTGTTTTTTACGGGTCTAAAAAACTTTTAACTAATGCTAAGTAATTCGTCAGATAAGTCGCCTCTCAAAAAATCGTCAGAATTTTGTTACTTGATCCAATACACATGCTGTCAAGTTGGCTAAAAACATACCAGGAAGCCAGGAACCTTCCCGATTCCTGAAATAATGGGACAGATATAATTAGAAGGTTTTCCCTGCTACATTGTTGTTAAATCAAAAAATATTTTCCTTTTCTTAAATGCCGTAACCATTCGGCTAGTATTGAAGTAGTTATATATTATATAAAGTGATCGATTTATTAAGCTGGAATTTTATTAAGTCTCTGCCTACCCTAAACAGGTGTGCGTTGGTTTCTGTTCTAGTTATAATCAACTCTAGTGGCTTGTTATAAAGTCTATTATATTGTTCATAAATAATATTTCCTTATATTTCACATTATTATTCACGCCTTTCATATCTAGTACCTCCAAGTTTTGACATTTTAAAATTATCAAAGTGCCGTCTTCAGACAGCTTACAGCCAATACCTTCCTTCGCATCAATAAAAAAATACATTAAAAAATAAAGAAAACCATAAAAGCAGCCGTCTTGCGATGCGTTATCATTTTTATATGTTCTCCCCCCCGCTCCCACCCTCTGGCGCAACCCTTTCGCCACCCGCCACCCAGATGCACACACACAAAAACATCCTATAAATGGGTTAAAGAAAAATGTGTCTACCTGAAAATGTACGATGCATGCGTTTTTATTCCCCTTACATTTTCTTTGCTATCCGCGATTCTCATATCGCCGATATAAAACTGAAAAATACATTTTCCTCGAAGCAAACGAAAATCATTCCTATCATTTGCGAAATAAGATTGAAACTCTTACGTCCACATACGAAAAAACAGAACACCCGTACAAGAAAAGTCCGTCCGTACACACAGAACTGCGCCGTTTAGAAAAAAAATAAAGTGCACACATATAAATTGCATGCAGCTCGAAAGGGATGCACTCAGAGTCATAAAATACTCACACAAAAACACGATTCCACGCCCACGTACACAACGGGTCTAGTCTAGACACGCGCACATGCACTACACTGTACGTACAACGCCACACATGCGCGACACCGAAGAAAACCTTCTATGTGTTGGGAAAATGCTTTTCCTTGCAGCAACCTCACGGGAAGAGTTCCATAGCGAATACCTCGCGGTAAAGACTGCTCGTTCTAAAATTCCAATTTTTATAAAAAAAAATTAAAAACTGAATAGACAATAAAAATTCAATTATAAAAAATTTTATCGTAATCGATCGGTCGCGCCGGCCGCTCGGAATTCAAATTCAGAACACTTCACCCGTTTCGAAAAATGCGTTCCAAATTAGAAAAAATGTCACAAAAAACGCGGGCGGTGTGGAAAAAAATGTCGTTCGCGCCAAAAGAGCCGTTTAGTGAGCGTACAGATTAATTCGTAATTGAAAGTTTTGATTGCAGCCGAGTTAATGGTCAGCTAAACACGTGCCGCGTGCATTAGTGATGTAAATGTGTACGTTAATGAGTGCTTGGTTGTGTGCGTCTGTCGGCGAGGTTGTCTCCGAGTTTCCATGATAATAGTATCGCGTGTTATGTTGAAAAAATTCGCGGTATTCGATTGTTGCTTGCGTTCACTTCGCGACGTCTGTAATTATGACGTCTTATCAGCAATGTCGAAATTACTTTTGTCACACTTATTGGAGTAAATAGAAAATTATGTTCTTTTATATTTGCCTCATTCAAGAGTTTTAATTGATAACACGTATTCTATTTTTAAATGTTAAGAATTTGCACTGTTGTTTAAATTCTGTTGTTCAATTATTTTATTTTATTTATAATTTTTTTTAAATAAAAATACAAATTCTGAACATTCCTCGTATTGTGATAATGACAGTTACAAATTTTGGTTTTAAAAAAAGGTTTATGTTCCTTTATTTAAATTTTTCTATATGAAATAATAAATATAAATTTACTTGTCCTTATTTCATAATTTTTTTGTTTTATATATCTTCAATTAATATTTGTATTTATATTTTTGAACAACAAAAAACAGAATAATATTGTATTGTGTCTATTTTGCAATATATGTTTCTAACGTAAAATTTTCTTTGCGTACTAAAAATCAAAATCAGTATATTAAAGATTTATATTAAATATGATAGTTCTAAAAATTCTAAAATGTAACTTGAACACACCTTAACCTAAATGAATTTATTATACCACATTTTTAATAAAAATGTTTAAAAATAACTAATACCAAAATACCGCTCCAAAAAGCATCAATTGGGAAAACTCGTTTTCATAATCTAATTCCAAAGATCAACACTAAAGTGAAGGTTCAGACTATTACGACCTAAAGGGTGAGAATAAGGGCCTGAAGGTTGCCGCGGGGCGCTCAGAGATTTGTTGTGGATAACTAGGTTTGTAGGGCTTGCAGGTTTGACCCAGAGCTTTTAAT
>NW_023592736.1:0-10314 GCF_014839805.1 Manduca sexta | reverse complement strand
CATTGATATGTTATAAATTGTGGAGGTTATGTGCTGTGGAGTGTTGCTCTTTAGTCCATTTGCGATCTTAAGTTATAGAACCCTCCTTGTAATATTAATTCAATGTAGACTGTGTTTTAACTGGAATTTTATCCATGATGACGGGAAAACTTAAATTCAAATCTGTTCAGTCGATTTTGTATGATAATAATGAGATAAACAGACTACTGTTTTTATAAGTATGAATAAATATTATCTAGTTTATTTTCCGTTATCTTATTAGTTGTAGTTTATGATCAGTTTAGATTTATTTCATTATATATGAAACTCTAAAAATTCTATACCAGACGTTCACTATAGACTGATTACATTACTTTGATTATATTTCTAGCAAACCGCAGTTATTTCACCACAATAATAAAGCCGAATCCAGATGTATCTTTGATCTAAACACAATATCGAAAACATTAAAACGCTAATAAAAAGCGCATTAAATTTTACAGCACGTAAAACTTTATTAAATATGGATTATTTTGGTACAGGTTTTACATATCGTAAAGCTGTCAATACTGACGGGTAGGTGAAAATGATGGATGCTTCCAGTTTCCACGCAGGATCAAACGCGCCGGCTCACGGCTGCCGGATGCCGCGCAATCAAACGATTACAGGAATAGATCGAAAGTGGGTGAGGTCTTTGTCTGCCTGGCATGTTGTTAATGCGTTGCCAACAAGGCTTGATCGGGTATCGATCGTGTCTCGGTGGCAGCGTATGAGTTGACTGGGAAGTCCTGCGTATGATTTCCAGGTCAGGCTACGCTTTGTCGGTTTTGTAACGTGTTGTGTCCAAGTTTCTTCTGAAGCGTCAGGTAAGCGACCGCTCGGGAAAGCTACGGAAAATCTTTATGCAACATGCTTGAAAAAGTGTGCTGGTTGGAGTGGTTCAAAAATACATTATCTTACTAAACAAAACGCTTTGAAAATTCTCCCATCATTGCGTACCCAGTCACTTACCAAACCCTTTGCCGTTGTCATCACTGTATAAGCTAGCTCTTGTTTTAAACTGACGTAGGACATAAATGCAATATTAACATTTACAAATGCCATAAAAATGTAATAACAGGAAGTCTGTGTAATGACAGGTGTAGACGCGAGGCGCGAGGCAAGGAAGTACTAGTGTTTACTTGTTTGTAATACTGTTTCTTTGATTGCGCCTTTTGATCGACTCGCGCTGTTTTACAATTATCTGTTTATTTTTGTAATGCATGAAGTAGTGGTAGCGAGAAATCTCCGCTGCGCTTAAACGAAACGCAGTTATAATTTGACCTGTTTATTTTGCTGATATGATTTTTATGTGTGTAGTGATGAAGTCTAGAAGTTCTGGGAAATCATTTTGTTGATCTTCATATTTGTAAATAAAAGTCTAGACAATTACGTTACGGCGGTTGAACAGAGCCTTAATTCGTTTTTAAAAAACGGAATATTTTAATACCGTATTATTAGAAACTCACCGTAAACCTATGTATAATGTACATACACATCCAAGATACAGAATATTGCACAGTACTACGTATTTAAGAGTCAAGCCTTTTGTTTCCAAAGGGAAGGTAGAGACGGTTACAACGCATCAAAATCATACTCATCATCCATTAACTCAAAATGTCATGGCAGACCTTTTTATCCAAAAATTTAATTCCCATACGTAACGTCTGTCACAACGTCACTTCCGCGGCAATGCGCGCGCGCACACATCACTACGCGCATCAAAAAATTATGACATGGGTCCAAACGATAGCCGTTGTCTACCCCACTGCGGCCACTCGACTGAGATAATACTAAATTAAGTTATTTGGAGGACTCACATTCGATTAATTGTCATTATTAGTAGACTAGCTTTTGCCCGCGGCTCCGCCCGCGTTATAAAGTTTTTCGTTATAAAAGTCACGCTATATATTTTCCCGGGAGCCTATGTTCTTCCCAGAGTCTCAAACTGTCTCCATACCAAATTTTATCCTAATACGTTGGGTAGTTTTTGAGTTTAACACGTTCGGGCAGACCGATGCAGCGGGGGACTTTGTTTTATGATATATTTTTGTAGAACTTTTAAGAAGAACAATCCCGTCATACATTATTGTTGCATAACTTTAACCGTTTACGCAGCGCACGCAACAGAAGCTCTCAAAACTAATAAATTGTCCGCGTTTTTGCATCATGTTTCATTACTGCTCCGCTCCTATTGGTCATAGCGTGACGATATATAACCTATAGCACTCCAGGAACACAGGGCTATCCAACACAAAAATATTTTTTCAGTTCAAACCGGTAGTTCCTGAGATTAGCGATTACTGCTCCGCTCCTATTGGGCATAGCGTGATGATATATATAGCCTATAGCATTCCAGGATCAAAGGGCTATCCAACACAAAAAGAATTATTCAGTTCAAACTCCTAGTTTCTGAGATTAGCCGTTACTGCTCTGCTCCTATTGGTCATAGCGTGATGATATATAGCCTATAGCACTTCACGAACAAAGGGCTATCCAATACAAAATGTTTTTTTTAGTTCGAACCGGTAGTTCCTGAGATTAGCCATTACTGTTCTGCTCCTATTGGGTATAGCGTGATGATATATAGCCTGTAGCACTCCACGAACAAAAGGCTATCCAACGCAAAAGAATGTTTCATTTTGGACCGGTAGTTCCTGAGATTAGCCATTACTGCTCCGCTCCTATTGGGTATAGCGTGATGATATATAGCCTATAGCACTCCACGAACAAAGGGCTATCCAACGCAAAAGAATTTTTCAGTTCGGACCGATAGTTCCTGAGATTAGGCATTACTGCTCCGCTCCTATTGGGTATAGCGTGATGATATATAGCCTATAGCACTCCACGAACAAAGGGCTATCCAACGCAAAAAGAATTTTTCAGTTCGGACCGATAGTTCCTGAGATTAGGCATTACTGCTCCGCTCCTATTGGGTATAGCGTGATGATATATAGCCTATAGCACTCCACGAACATAGGGCTATCCAACGCAAAAAGAATTTTTCAGTTTGGACCAGTAGTTCCTGAGATTAGCGCGTTCAAACAAACAAACAAACAAACAAACAAACAAACAAACAAACAAACAAACAAACAAACAAACTCTTCAGCTTTATATAATAGTATAGATTGATTGTTACTATAATTAATTGAGAAGGTAGTTCAATAATTAATTAAAAGATCCTGCTTTAACAGTGTGACTGCGCTGAGGTAGCGTCCCCTTATGTCGATTCCTTGTCTGTCGCCCAAAAAAAAAACACGAATTTTATAATCTAATACAATATTAAAACCTTTTAATGCTTTGGAGAGTTCTAAAGGAGCAGGCTCATTAAATAAAATATGGCCTACAACCCTTGCATATTTCTGCAGGGGATGAATAAAATCTCTAGTTTACTCTTATTTCATAAGGGTTATTTTGCAACAATGACCTCACAAAAATATGTGTTGAAAACTAGGTATTGGCTCACTAAGATGTTCTACTTAGTTAAAGAAATAGAAACAATAAAATATTTCCATAGATATACGGTGGGCGGAAACACTACGTTATTGCGTTACAAATATTTTCTTGGCGGGTCATGATGGATCGAGCCCAGGTTCGGTTCCCGCCTAATCGTCGTGTTTATCAATATTTTACCTATGGTAATTTGTTACTTTTTATTATTTCTGAATTTTGATGTAAACCGTCGGTGTGGAAATGTAGGTTGTAGAAAACGGAAGTTAAACAAGATGGATTTGTTTATTTAGTTTATTAATTCTGATATATAATGAAAGGAATGTAATGAAAGGAAAATAGATTTATTTTGTGTAATGTATTAAGATGTTTGGGTCATAAGAATTGGAATCCGTGAAAAGGCAAAGAAAAATACCTAAACAGTCTCCTTAAAGTAAAAAAAATATTATTTTAACGACGCCGTTTATGTATTTATTTTTAATTATTCATGTAACCATGCATAATATTATTCGCGTGATGTCCATCAAGAAAACTTTGATAACGATGTTACAAAAAAAAGTGATCGAATCAACATTAAAATTTTATTAGAGACTAGCTTTTGCCCGCGGCTCCGCCCGCGTTATAAAGTTTTCCAGGCTAAAGTTTTCCGTTATAAAAGTCACGCTATATATTTTCCCGGAAGCCTGTGTTCTTCCCAGGGACTCAAACTGTCTCCATACCAAATTTTATCCTAATACGTTGAGTAGTTTTTGAGTTTAACACGTTCAGGCAGACAAATTCAGCGGGGGACTTTGTTTTATAATAAATTTTTGTATAACTTTTTTAGAGGAACAATTCCGTCATACATCATTGTTGCATAACTTTAACCGTTTACGCAGCGCACGCAACAGAAGCTCTCAAAAATAATATATTTTCCCCGTTTTTGCAACATGTTGAAACTGTTACTGCTCTGCTCCTATTGGTCATAGCGTGATGATATATAGCCTATAGCACTCCAGGAACAAAGGGCTATCCAACATAAAAATATTTTTTTAGTTCGAACCGATAGTTCCTGAGATTAGCCATTAGTGAACCGCTCCTATTGGGTATAGCGTGATGATATACAGCACTCCACAAATAAAGGACTATCCAACACAAAAATAATTTTTCAGTTCGAACCGGTAGTTCCTGAGATTAGCCATTACTGCTCCGCTCCTATTGGGTATAACATGATGATATATAACCTATAGCACTCCACGAACAATGGGCTATTCAACGCAAAAAGATTTTTTTAGTTTGAACCAGTAGTTCCTGAGCTTAGAGCGTTCAAACAAACAAACAAACAAACTCTTCAGCTTTATATAATAGTAATAGAGTATAGATGTCGCAGTAGTCAAAGTTGCGTTAATAAGGAGATGTGTATTCGTCTGCCAAGTTTGAATTTCCCGCCCTCTAAATTCGCCGCCCGGGGCACGGGCCCTGGCTTGCCGCCCCCCCCTAGATCCGGGGCTGACTGAGAGTGTTATAAACGTAAGAGTAGACAAATATAATGAGAAAGCTTCGAACTGCTATGTTATCGGAAGCTACACGTTTTATTGTGAGTCAACCATAAAAGATAGACATATGCTGTCGTGGGATATTTTTTATATAATTTTAAGGCGAACATTTCCGTCATACATGATTTCTGTGTAGCTTTAATCATTAAGGTTGCACACGCGGCGGCAGCTTAAAAAATGGAGTAACTTCTCCCGTTTTCCCAACATTTCCCTTCACTGCTCTGCTCCTATTAATTGTAGCGTGATGAAAAGTATACTATAACCAGCACAGGAGTATGACAAATAATTGTACCAAGTTTCGTTAAAATCCGTCGAGTAGTTTTTGTTTCTATAACGGTTATACAAACAGACAGACAGACAAAAATTTTACTAATTGCATTTTTGGCATCAGTATCGAACCCTTATCACCCCCTGATAGTTATTTTGGAAATATATTTGATGTACAGAATTGACCTCTCTACAGATTTATTATAAGTATAGATAGATATATAGATATTAAAGTATTTATCCACGTATTTTCGAGAAAGGACAATGCCCAAAACCAGGCTATCTTTGCGTCAGTCATGCGTCTTAACCAAATATCCACGAAAAATCATCACTTTAATTATCACTTCATTTGTATTTATTTCAGTGATAAGCGAACAGGGGTTTAAAAGATATGAAAAAAAAAGTTGTTTAATTGTTGCAAATGAAACACCGGATAATTTACTGCCAATATGGCGAATTGATACCAATTCATAACAAATTCCCTTTTTAAATAGAATAAAAAAGTATATATTTTGTACAATAAATGTGCCCGTACTTAAATCTATAATATATGTATTCAATATATTATTCATCTCAAATATATTGTTATAAAATAATATATTTTATTTAATAATTATGACCAAATAACTGGTAAAAAAAGAGAAAATATTAATCGTTCCAAAACAAACAAATGGCGACTTGTACTTGCATTGACAGAAATACAAAAGTCAGCTAAAACATGTCTGGACTTTATTTTTAAGTAATGAATATATGGGTACAGATTTTTATAACACTGGCAACTGAAATTAATGACATTTTGACACTTGAGATTTTCCATATATATTATAATTCTCATTGCTTGAGATTTGTTTGAATGTTAAATCATTAAAATATTTTAATATACTTTATCTTACTCAAGATCGTAGTGTTTTTCTAATGTATTTTAATGTTGAGTCGAAAAATCCTCTGTTAATCCTCAAAAAAAAAACAACGTGTATAGTGTGTGTTTCGAACTTTGAGACGGAAGGCTTTTAGTAAACAACACAATGTCGTCTAGAGCCTAGACCCAGGACAGTTAATCGAGACGGCATATCCCGGCAGTGTATTAACTGCACTTTTGCGGCGCCACAGCAACGACAAGTATATTTCTTGAACGAGCTGTCCAGTTTGTAAGTTATGTAGATTATTATTAACATACACACAATGTGGGAAAGTCTTGCCAAAGTTAAAGAAAACAGTTTAACAATAATAATAATCTGAACATGTTTATTCAACTTCTACATTATATTTTAGGTTTCAAGGCTGGAATGAGTTTGTGCTGCCTGCTGGAGATCAGCTAATAGAGAGGTTCACAGACAACAACAACATGACATGACCCGACCAGCGCTGCAAGAAGTCATTCACTCACTTCAAGAGTATATGTAAACGTGCTGCAGCTATATCAAATTCTTGTGTTTATTTTGGGATGCCAAGAATATATATCTCTATTAAAAATATACATCTATATAAAAATATTCATCGGATTTCGTATTTCTCGTTTTATTTTTCTTTCCCTATGATAATTAACAATTAGCCGGAACAGGCTGTGAAGTGAGTTCCTGGATTCGATTTCCAGGCCAAGCAAATTTTTATCTCGGTATTTTTAACATTGCCTGGGGTCGGAATCCTCCAAAGAGAGTTCGCGTCAGGATACGGCCGGTCATAAAGACTAAGCTGAATCTATTCTACAATATGTGTTGACCCCATATTGGAGTGAGATAATAGTAAGTGGAAATAAAGATTAGGTAATCCATGTAATAGAATAAGTCGTAAGTCAGAAAAACATATACACAAAAGGTCAGGTAACATATGTATGCTCCGTGAAAAAACTAATATTCCGCCATACTATCTTAGAAGTTTTATTGAGTTTCGTCTTATCAGATATGTGAGTACCTATCAGTTACTTATGAGGGTGATTAAAGCTAGGTGAAAAGACCGCCCAATAATCGCTTATAGCAATAACAAGTAGGTACTGCAATATTGAACTTAATTAGGACGTAGGTATTTTCTACCTGACATTATTGCATTCCATACTTAACCTCAAAATAACCGCGTTATAAAAATTCTGATTACTCCGACCTCTCACCGAATATCTAATTGTTTTCAATTTGTATAAAAATTAGGATATATTCCCTATAGTTTAGTAATGGTTTTGTACAGATGCAAGCGTAGCCCAACTCTCATACAAAAATGGGCATTCACCTTTTCCTAATTTTTAAAGCAAGTGACAACTGAAAAATGTACAAGTAACTTCATAAATACTTTTGCATCGACACCATTACAGCGGTCATTCATCTCCGTTCGACTAAATCTAATAGTACATTTTTTTAAAAACAAAAATACCGCAGGTCTAAATAATATAGGAGACGGACCGCAAGGCGGCACCGCGCAGGGGCGGTTGCGGTCGCAGACTAGACACTTCAACGTCAGAGGAAGCCCGCAGCCGTCCCTAATGCGCCGAAGAGGGCCACCGCGGAGTTTGAGCTGGTAGGCCGTGCATAGGTTAAGTTGTATATAGGGTTAGGGACTCGGCCCGGCGGTCGCCCGAAGGTCACCATCAAATCCGGGCGGCTCAACGCCGGGCCGTAAGGCACGGTTACCCCAGCATAACCATTCAGTCGCCCCCCACGAAGGCTGGGCGGTAGTAATAAGGGACTTTCTCCGCGAAACAAAAAAAAAAATGTCTAAAAAGTATAAATTACTCAAAAAATTATTATTTAAATCCCTTACTGACAACATTTAATGTTCACAAAAAGAGCTATACAATCAGTGCAATCGACCGTGACAGGATTCGAACCTGCAGTCTTCGGATCCGAAGTCCGACGCCTTATCCATTAGGCCACACGGTCTTATTCCTGAAGGCTGTATTTAACGAACACTTCCGAATACCATTTAGGATTTAGGTAAACCTTAGACGCAGGCTATTTTAATTTGTTTACACTGTTTAGGGGTAGATATAGAGATACGAAATAACACGGACGGATTTTAGTATTGTCAAAGATGGATGCGGTATGAAAATTGGGGTAGAACCAAATTTCTAGCAATCTTTACTCCCTATTCTTTAATTTCGGTGCGTGATCCCAAATTTACAGGAAATGTGAATGATATCGTGGGCGATAATCGTACATCGAAATTTCTAATATTGTTGCGGCGAAATTTTAAAATATTTTTTTTCTTAAAAACATAGCTGAATTTAACATAGTGATCTGGTAGGCCGTCTTTTTTAAAAAAAATTGAAGTCATTTTCCCAATATGCATGAAATTGTTGCGTTGACCCCACATTGGAGTGAAATAAGGGCAGGTGGGGAAAGCCGCCTGAAACCAACTTAATGTTGCAATATATTCCCTCGTTACTGGATGTTATTATCATAATATTATATTGTCGTTTAATACAGCCTAAGGGAGCGAGATCGTGTGGCCTAATGGATAAGGTGTCGGATTTGGGATCCGAAGATTGCAGGTTCGAACCCTGTCACGGTCGGGAGGGATTTCATTGATTTTGACTTAACTTTTACTAATGTACAAGGCGGTGGTAAAGCAATATAATTATGCTAATTATTTAATTATTTTTTTTATATTGCTTTGACGGACGAGACGAGCTTGCCGTTCGCTTGTCGGTAAGCGATACGACCGCCCATAAACAGTAGAAACACCATCCAACACCTATGTAATATGTTTAAACTTTGTTAATTTTTCTATGTTCGGAGTAATTCAGACGGTGTATTTTTATATACACTGATTCGATTACTCTTGTTTTTGATAAGCGCGGTTTTCAAGCGTTTTCACCCCTCGTTCTTGTACGTAAATGGACTAAGTGTAGATTGCTTCACGTTTACTGTGACTTCGGTGCATTGGAACTTCATCGTTTAATAATAACGTTTGTTAAGTGCATTTTTTATTACATAGCGCAGTTCTAGAAACAAACATTCATGTACAATCCATATTTCTGCTAGAAATTTCATTCTTTATACGTAAGTTAATAGTTAAATATAATTTCACATCAGTTCTCGTTATGACAATGGTACTATAAGAGATAGGTTATTTTATGGCCTAGGCAAATATGTTTACAGCATGACTATTACTTATAATTGAGGTTTTAATGATATTTGTGTTATATTTTTTTCGTTACATAATAAAATAGTTCTAAAATTCTATATGTTGTAATAGATGGCGTTGTAAACGGCGTTTTGGAGCCGTATCAATCATACGCGCTTTAGATGTTTATCTAAATGACGTATTGGTATTATTACAGTGACACATGTCGCTCCAAATGTTTGTTTTACCGTTTTTAAGGAAACAAAAGGTTCAAAAAGATTCTGAATGCGATATAATTTTGAAGGTTTTGGAGTTAATCATAAAAAAAAATTTGGTAGCATTACTATGACATTAGTGGTTGTCGAAGTTGAGACGGCAACTATCAATTTCGTAGTAAAGTAGTGTTTCGCAAAAAAAGTTGATAGCTTGTTGTCTACTGCTTGATACTAGACATACTATGACAAAGTACTGATATTGTAGTCCTTATACTTTCGATACGCAATATACGACTAGAATCTGTCAAAGTAAGTAGTCTCGATAAATTAACTTATAAAAATATAGTGGTATTGCCCCAGTCCACCCGTGCTGTAACTAAAATTGATAAAGGCAGCCCTACCGCAAAAATATACAAAAAATGTAAAACAATATAGACTCTATTAAATGATTCCTAAATTCCAGCATTCTATAATTTTTCTTACGCATAAAATTATACTAATACTTTAAAATTCTAATATGAATAACAAAAACAGTAATTTGTAAGTAGTATCATTTACATTAATAAACAACAAATCCTTAAGAACTTACTTTACCAAAAAGTTTGTGAAAATAATGAAGGCGTCAGAACGCGTTATTGTCTTTGCCCAATATAAATATGGCGAGTAATTTTTGACAGATGAGCGCGCGCTTCCATGACGCCACTGTTGACGAGATTTACTGTTGCTCCAACGTCCATATTGTTTAGCTTTTGTCTCTAACACGTTCGGAATTGAAA
>NW_023592735.1:0-2108 GCF_014839805.1 Manduca sexta | reverse complement strand
ATTGACGTAATACACAATGCGGGAAGTGGGTGGACAGTTGCGCCTCTGCATACCCCTTCGGGGATTAACGGCGTGAATGTGTGTGTGTTTATGTGTAAAAATATATTCACTTACTGGCATCAAGAATTTCCTTTATTTGAGCAACCGTTCGATCTGTGTACGGTAATACATCAAAATTAAAAGTTTCAAACGTCTTCTTCAATGCTTTGACGTCTTCGTCAGTGCCCAGCCTCTGGTGTGTCCCAAAATCTTTTTGATTAAAAATTATGAGTACATTTCTGTCAAAATTTTCTAATTCATAAGTTTTAGCCTCCTTGGGTAATGCCCTTGCATTATATAGTTGTGGTACAGTTTCCGTGGCACTGGACGTGGAGGGATATAATTTCTCAACGTCTTCACTAGTTAATCTAGTGATAGAACATTTTTCCATTTTTGTGATATTTTCATTTGATGTTACACAACTTGACGCTATACCATCATACGTTGTAAATACATTATTCGTTTTCTGAGATACTCCAGTAAAAATATTTACATTATTATCAGCAGTCAAATTTGCATCTTTTCGTCTATAATATTCATCGTCATTGGCATCTGAGAAAAAGCGCTGACCAGTTTCAACCCTTGACGGATTCTGCGAATGGATTGTGTCAATTGGTGTTTCATAATATTCAGTATTCTCGTTTATATCGTTATTAACGCGTGGACTGTCATCTATTTCCCACTTGTTAGTCATTAAATCTATAATTTCTTCTGAGTTTGCGTTGTCCAGTGCATCCGCTTCAACAACATTGGAATCAGATGATCCATTATCGACATCATCAGACATTCGTGTTTGTTTTCCTCGATTTCTCCTCTTGCGTTTCTTTTTTAATTCAGTCTCTGGTTTTAGTAAACTAGTATCCTGAAGTTCACTGTCCATTATATTTCTTTTTGTAAATTACAGCACATACAACTAAACTACACGTGTCATTCGTAGTGTTTCTGTGAGGTTATTGCGAAAATGGAACGGCCTCTTGTGTTTATCTTATCTGGAGTGATAAAACATTTTTTATTTTTCAATTTGATCGATGAACTCATCGATTGATATAAAATTATTAATTTGACTGCAAAACGTGAAAAAGATATAATCGCGTTATATCAACAATATATGCTTGAGAGCATATATTGTATGCTCGTTTTTCTATCCATACCTATACATATTAGTATAGGCAAGTTGCAACCTGTATTGAAATTGTAACTGTTTTTTTTTGCGCAATTTCTAGTTTAATATAATTTGATTACTAAGTATAAAGATGTTTTCCTGTGGCGTTGCTAGCTTAAAATATAGAAAACAATCAGAAATCTTGATATGTTAGTATGCCGCGCGCTTAGTCTAAGATAATCGTGCGCAATCCGTGCATTTAGTAGTCCACACCAGCGCAGTGTTGCTACTTTAGAATTCCATGCATTTCTTGGGGTAAATCACAGAAACAGTGCATGTATGTAAGTTTGTAAAAATTAAAATTGACAATTCATCATCCAGTTTCAATATATCAGGTGTTCCTGGTACTTAAATTGGAATAAATATATTCCCGGAATAAACAGCTATGGCACTCAGGAGCAATGTTGCTTCCCATTAGTGAAAATTGGACAAAAATATTGACACACAAACAAACTCTTCAGCTTTATTAATACAAAATTGCTAATTCCTCAAATATGAATATACAGGGTCATTTTGTAACCCTAGACTTAAATTTAACTGCGAGAAAGTCATCTTGAAAGAAGCAGTTTACTATAAGTTACTCTAACCTAAGGTCAAAACAAAAAGTATAATTTTCAAACAAAAATAAATATCCAAATAGTCATTTTATTTTTACACACCCTTTGCCACTACTACTATACTAGAATTCGTCGGAGCGGCAACATCGCACACATCATTGATAATATTATGCTCACGCTAGGGGTCGCAATACCGGACCATTTTTCAAAACCCGTATTTTCGGTATTGACCTAAAATAAATTCCGGTATTCCGGTATTTTCGGTATTTCCAGTATTTGAAGAAATATTAGAAAAATAGGAAATATACATTTAATTATTAATTTAATTAATAATTAAATGACAAACTTTA
>NW_023592734.1:0-7414 GCF_014839805.1 Manduca sexta | reverse complement strand
TTCGGTTACGGTTACGGAGCTCCATAACATCCCTGATGTCATTATGTCAGTTTACAAAATAGGTTCAAATTACTACTTGCAGAAAATTCCTTTCTAATGAATACGAATAATAATATATAATGCTAGCCTTCACAGAGAGTTCATGTTATAAATAAGTGAAAATCGATTTTAGGAGAATTTAATGTTCTTTATCAACAATTGCGTAGTTTTGTGTTTTCGAACATTTGAGTATGAACAAAAATCATTTTATAAACGTAAAATTTTCGTTTAAAACAAGGGCAATTAATGTTTTATACATTTTTGCACAATGCCTCACAATACAAAATAAACATGAAAATGTTTATTTCAAATCATACAGGCGACTAATAAAGATTCTAGAGATATTGTCGCGATAATTTTAGATTCTTTGTCTTCGCTACTTCCCAGATGACTCGTTAATCTGTAGCCAATTAAATACTTGCATGTCAATATGAATGTGACCTAATGAAAATAGAATGCATCCATTACTTACTCAGAGATTTTATATCTCCATTTCGATAGTTATTATATGACAGCGGACTGTTTCTTTCACCTGAAACAAATAAGAAAAGAAATAACCTAAATACATTATTTAAATAATCTGATGTAAAATTACTGACCAATTAGGGGTATAGAAATGAAATTACATTTGTTTTTGCTGTAAAGGAGATATCTAGTGATGTATCTCAATGGTAAATTATGGCGGAAGCTTAGCTATGGCTAGTTATCGTTGAATTTTATATTTTATTGTATAGGCAAGTCATAGAAAGCCAGGTCATTCAATGTTACCTCTATGTATTAAAATACTATGTTTTATATTAGCATTGATGTTTTAGGTTAATGGCTTATTGTATGAAATATTCATTTTATAGCCTGACCAGCAAAACAAAAACCTCGCCATGTTGTGGTAAAATAGGGAATAAATTTTTTGTACTGATAATGTCAACTTTAAAACGAAGAAGCGACAGCAGACCTCCTAAAGCAGTTTTTTATTTTCCTGGTTAGGCTTTATTAAATATGTAGTCTAATATCAATAATGTCTTACCCACTGGTGTCGCCGTCCCCGAGTCCCCTCCATTCAACATCGACAGCTTCAATTTGTCATTCGTCGATTCCTGTAAAAAAAGCAGGCGACATTTTGAAACTGCACGCCAATCTCTATGCAGCATATTCATATTACTTCCTGTATGGAACAAACTAAAAAAGCGATGAATATGAACATCGAAAGCCGTATAAAATCGGATTAATAACTTCATTAGTCGCTTGTTTCTCTCGATCGACACCACCCTGTATTTCACTATAATCCCATTACGGTGTTTCACGTGCCTCTGCAACGAATTTCGGCCCGCGCTGCTACTCTCGAAAAAACGCTTTAAGCGAGCACCGATATTCAGTATGGCTATGTGTATTGTGTAGGCAATGCATTGTTTAAAAGCAATAACTACAAGCTATGATTGAGAGCACTCTACCGGCACTTTTATTCCTATACCTATATCAATAACACATCCTTGTTATTTTCAGCTATTACTAATTACAGTTAATAATTGTGAAACCTATTTATTCTTAAAGCATCATTTAAGGTCTGCATCAAAATTATGTTATGCTAAAATTTATAGGTAACAAATTAGATTTAATTTAAAAAATATACGGCATAACTCGTGTCCATGCGAAATAATCGTTTATACAATCACGTGAGTACATAAACGATTAAAGTACGATTAGGGCCCCATTATATCATATTCGGCAGAAGGATAGACGTAATCGTATCGTTAATGAACATTCAGATTGAGTATTTATGACGTTAATAGTCGATGTAAGGGAAATAAAAATAAAGAGATCGAATTTTCATTAGGTGAGGCGTTGGGGCGGCACGGTGTGTCCGCAGTCGGTATTTACAAGCCGGGCGGCGGGGCGGCGATGTGGCGCCGGGGTGGCGTGTGGGTGGCGCGGGAGTGGCGCGGGGGTGGCGCGGGGTGGCGCGGCGCAGAGGGCGAGGGTGGCTCGCGGCCGGCTGGACTCAAAAGGTTTACAGTTGGCTGCGCGAGTGACCCGCCTCACAAACACGGCCCGCGCTCGTCGCTCCACGTCGCTCGACGCTATGGAACTGTACTCGCCCTTTACAACATCCCTTTTAACATGTTATTTTTATAAAAAGTATATCCTGATTGTTGCATGTATTTTCTCATTTAGAAAAACAACAGGTCAGTCCATGTTAATAATTATCGCATTAAAATTTTAGATTTCATGGATAATATTAGGAAGAATATCTCGAATTTATAATTATTATCGATAGTTGGCATATATAAATGTACTTATATTAATTGACTTTCATGTCACATCGACATCGATATAAAGCGGTTCATACAAAATTAATAAGCTTATGGGTATTTATAATTTTACAACCACTGACTAACTGTAATTATGCATAAGGTGGAAAAAAATTATAGATTATCCGAAAATAATTTAAAACGATTATTGTAACCTAACCTCAATTAAAGATAAACTTGATTCACTGAAAAAGCACTAAAAATGCTTTATTATGTCTATAAAATAAGTATATATACCCATACACACAATCTATGATTCATCAGTTTTATTGCCGTGTTAATCTACATAAATCCTTATCAAATACAATATTTTGTTCAGATTTACCACCAATTATTCGTTAAGTCGACTGTTAACAATATCTTCTAAGCCTATATAATCTTTTGGACTTAACACAAATGCTAAGCCAACTCCTCCTTAAAGATAGAATATGATTGATATTGGCCGAAAACAAATATACTTATAAGCAGCACAGTTTACCCATCTCTTGCGTAACATAAATTTATCAAAATATATGAAATTCCAAAAAATTATAATGTTAGGGTATATCCATATAGTCCTCATGTAAAAATCATTACAACCCATTGCGTCCATATATATGAATTCGTTGTTTAAACTACGGACCAAGCTTAAAATAAATTTACTTTGAACATGGAGCAAAACAGCCCGTTACAGATATTGGCATTTATTTCAAAAATGTACCCCAGTCCATTATCCTATAGAAATAATCGTAGTGCAACACATCTATTCGCACATAATCGGATCATAGAGATACGTAATCATAATTAATTATAGACTTTGACGTTACAAGTGATTAAGTTTAGATTTCATTAGCTCGTTGAAGTGGTATATTTTAATAAGGATTTGATAAGTGAAATCATTATTATAATAACGAGTGAGAAATTTATTACTACGTTTTATCGTACCTCAACAATGTTTAAGATTTTTTTATTACACTTTAGCTACATTCATAATTGTACTAAATTATACACTATTCATAAAAGTTTCATTGGTTTAGTAGAAGCGTACCTACTGCGATAAACACTCATGGGATTTTTTCGAGATTAAAATGTTTGCCTGATATGCCGACGGGTTTGGCTGGTGGTATAACATGGCACTAAATATTTTTTTTTTTTAAACACTGTAGACCGAGGATACCTGTATTATTATGATTTGCATTATAATGATATCTTGCATCAGCCCGGAATACACTAGTGAGACTATATTTTGTTCATTGACTAACATTTAAAGAAAGAAAAATATGTTTGTTAAACATAGTTTTTGTTATACTTTCAACAGCATGTATATTATTTATAAAATTATTGATAAGTGATTGATAAATCATAAACATTGTAATAATTGTAATAGTTTCAATGGGTTTATAAATAAGATAAATAAATAAAATATAATGCTTTATTCATCACGTAGGCGAACATAGTTGCACTTATGATAAGTCAAGGTACATGAGAATATTTAATTATTACTTAATTAAATTAGCTTATATAAACAAAGACAATTTATATTGAATATAAAATAAATGAAAAAATATACTTAGTAAACAAAGAAGCCAGCTCGGGCTGGCATGGAAGAAGAAATAAAATGATGTAAGTATATATATATTTTTAAATTAGTTTTAATTTAGTTTATACAATGTTCGAGTATTGTTGCTTATAGCCAGTTGCTCCGTCCATTTATATTTTTGACCATGAAGTTCCCAACGGATTCATCAAATAAGTAGTACTCTCAGCACCGAAATCGCTAGCATGAAGAAATTTGCAAGAATCAGATGTAAAAATGTCATCGTTTATAATAATGTAAATACGTATACAAAGTTATTTTCTAAATGGCATGAGTTAAAAGAATTTTCGGGAGAAAAAATATACTTAAATATATTCTCTTTGTTAGGAATAAGTTAAAAACTATAGCACGTGTAAAAATCGATACCTTTGTTAATTATATGTTGTAGTCGATATTTTTAGATTTTATATTGGGTGGAATGACTCCATTTTTGTTGAGTTGCTAGTGGACATGGTATAAATAAATAACTGTAATATGAGCAAACCGCAGAGAAATTATCAATCTTTTATCGAACCAAATAATAAAATACATTTAAACAATAAAGTTTATCAGCGACAAATGACGCCGGCAGTGGCAAAATTGGTAAAACCAATCCATTTATTACGCCATGTGAGTAGTTTTCATAGATAGATACTTAATAACAGACCAACTTTATAACAGTCCTTCTTCGTTCAAAAAATAAACCAAAAATCAAAACTGCAAATTGCTATTGCACATAACTTGCACGTTGGTATAAATATTATAAGTAATATATATATTATTCGGATCATGTAATAAAAATAAAAAAGATATTATTTCGTGTAATAAAACCGTGAAATGTACCTATTATAACTTCTAAATCTCAACACCGACTGACTGAAATATAACAAATGGCCTCAAACTGAATTGATGGGACTAGAATGGAGATTTTTCCGCATAGGTTTCATAAATAATAATAAAATATAACGTAATTTTGGTTAACACAAAAAAAATATTATTGAAATTTCATCCCATAGTTGGTTCACTAGGATGTTAGCGATAGGAAGTTTAGTACATCCTCCGTCCATGGAAGAATCCTAATGCAATAGGAGCACGGCTGGGTAACCTATAAATTGACAATAAATAACGATAGTATTTTTGTACTTCATTGGACATACATCGTTGTTCAATCTGGTGAGACGCAGGTCCAGTTCAGTCTCCGTACATCGTAGAAGACAAGTTAGCGTGCTATATTATCATTGGGTGACATAAGGTGCGCTCCACATTCTCGCCGAAAGTCGTGGGCAAGAGTCGTAGCCGATTTAGGGGTAACAAAAGCATACTTCTATTTTTTTGCCACCGATATAGCTACCGCAGTACCAACCGTATCATTGATACGGGTTCCCTAGCTTTAGCTGCTCTGATATATGTGAGCTCAGACTACCGGAGTATTGACTTGTACAAATTCAGCGCCTTTGACGGGCCCTCGCCAAAATGTTGATACAGGGCCTGTCTAGTCCAAAAAACTCTAATGATTCCTGCCTGCAGTTCATACTGAACTATATTTACATATAATATGTGGCATATTTTTGCTATTTTGTTGGATATAATTATTAGAGTATTATTGTTGAATTATGTTCTCTGCAGATTTATAAACTGGGCCATTCCTATGGGACAAATGTTTTCTATACTCCCATATTTGATAATCGTCGTGTAGTTTTGCCAATAATGTGAGGCGGGCTTTATATATTGGCTGCGGTGGATTATCATGAAATTCCGTGAAGTCACCCCACATTACCGGAGTAATAAAAGCAGTTTTATTGATGATAATGCAATACACGGTAGCTCATACAGCCAGTCACAGACGTGATTAGATTTAGAATGTAAAGTTTATGTACATCATCCATGTTTCCTCGATATCAAGTTATCTGTACATGATAAATATACATACAGAATGCATCATGTATCTATGTATTATCTTTCACAGTCATCAGAGATTATTTTATTTTTTTATTTATGACCGACGTTTGACAACCTTTCTAATCCAATTTATGAATAAGTTATTTTGAAATAAAATTAATCTAAAAGTTATAAAAGGTGTTGTAGTAAGTCCCTAAGATTTGAACTAGCATTGTTACTTTCTCTGTTATTATTATGGCCTATAGTGATTACATCATAACATATAAATCTTTTTAATATGTAACCTTTGTCACTTTAATGCTATAAAGGAAGTGTATTTATAATCAACGTGATTGCGCGCCTACAAAAATCATGTGCGATATCGGCTTTAGAAATCAAAAAAATCATGTGATTGATAATATGATTTGATTAATTAGCTAGGTATTAATTAAATAATTCCCAAACGTCAATAATGGAATGTGATTTATTTTTTCAATGCTACACGAGGATGTTACAAAGTGAATGCACTCTGTTTCCTCATTGGATATTTATCAAGTAAATGATTAATTAGGCTGTAAAGTATTACGGTATAGTATCGGGTCTAAACTAGGATTTCATAAGCCTGTAATTATAATTAGTTATATGCCACCTAAAATCGAGATATAATAGAGAAGTAAGCCCTTGATTTGCAAAAAAAATGATGTTTCTTTCTAAATCGACATTGATTGCTTTTTGACTCAGATGATGCAGATCTTATGGTCAGCTTGAAAATAGTCACAACCCACATCGTAGTATATTTTTTTTTTAAATTAGTTTTACCAACCAATTGGTAATAAGTCGTTCTCTTATTGGAAAGTCCTTGTGACAAGATGTTACAGCGTCCTTAGATATTAATAAAAAATAACATATTTACAGAGAGTATGTCAATATGGCATTAAAAACGTGAAATCCTGATATGGAAAAATGAAATATTTTACATTGGTCTTTTGCTATTTCACTGTAGATTGAGTAACCATCTTATGAGCGCAAAATTTTTGTATGACAATTTTTCCAATGGCCACTGTATATAATGTTAGAACTTTTTGATTACCAGAGACTCGTTAACGTGTAGTGATCCGTGTCACTTAATGCGTTGCGTCGATTTTATTTTTGGTTCACTACAATTGGCAGTGAATGTGTGGGCGGGAAAGTTCTTAAAGTACATCGTTTGTATTTTTACGCCTATCAGTCGCGAACTAAGACAATAAAAATAGATAATTTCTGATGAAAAGATAACGATGCGATTGTTCAAAGATTACATAGAACTAATTCCATAAACACTGATAAACATCACATGAACAATAACAATTATAGGCGCCTTTAAGATATAGGAAAAAGTTTCTTAGTCAACATTTTAATCGTATCGGAAGTTTGAAGTGATATCTCTTCAGACAACATACATCCATCCATCAGTATAATAACTACATACATCTTTCAACAGCATGTTTTTATGTTATAGCTTGATCAGGACAGTAAAAAAAACTGTTTTGGGGTACCACTCATGCTTTTTACTAGACTATAGCGAAGCGAGGAAGGGAACGACTACGGTTAAATTGTCCCCTGGACATTATTGTCTTTTTTCGTGATTTCAGTTACT